>NC_056443.1:30263193-30300693 GCF_018296145.1 Oncorhynchus tshawytscha
CTCTCTCCCTCCATCTCTCTCACTCCCTCCATCTCTCTCTCTCTCTGTCTCTCACTCCCTCCATCTCTCTCTCTCTCTGTCTCTCACTCCCTCCATCTCTGTCTCTCACTCCCTCCATCTTTGTCTCTCTCCCTCCATCTCTGTCTCTCTCCCTCCATCTCTGTCTCTCACTCCCTCCATCTCTGTCTCTCACTCCCTCCATCTCTGTCTCTCTCTCCCTCCATCTCTCTCACTCCCTCCATCTCTGTCTCTCACTCCCTCCATCTCTGTCTCTCACTCCCTCCATCTCTGTCTCTCTCTCCCTCCATCTCTCTCACTCCCTCCATCTCTGTCTCTCACTCCCTCCATCTCTGTCTCTCACTCCCTCCATCTCTGTCTCTCTCCCTCCATCTCTGTCTCTCACTCCCTCCATCTCTGTCTCTCACTCCCTCCATCTCTGTCTCTCTCTCCCTCCATCTCTGTCTCTCACTCCCTCCATCTCTGTCTCTCTCTCTCTGTCTCTCACTCCCTCCATCTCTGTCTCTCACTCCCTCCATCTCTGTCTCTCACTCCCTCCATCTCTGTCTCTCACTCCCTCCATCTGTCTCTCACTCCCTCCATCTCTGTCTCTCCCTCCATCTCTGTCTCTCACTCCCTCCATCTCTGTCTCTCACTCCCTCCATCTCTGTCTCTCACTCCCTCCATCTCTGTCTCTCACTCCCTCCATCTCTGTCTCTCACTCCCTCCATCTCTGTCTCTCACTCCCTCTCTCTCTGTCTCTCACTCCCTCCATCTCTCTCTCACTCCCTCCATCTCTGTCTCTCTCCCTCCATCTCTCTCACTCCCTCCATCTCTGTCTCTCACTCCCTCCATCTCTGTCTCTCTCTCCCTCCATCCATCTCTCTCACTCCCTCCATCTCTCTCACTCCCTCCATCTCTCCCTCCATCTCTCTCACTCCCTCCATCTCTCCCTCCATCTCTCTCACTCCCTCCATCTCTGTCTCTCACTCCCTCCATCTCTGTCTCTCACTCCCTCCATCTCTGTCTCTCACTCCCTCCATCTCTGTCTCTCACTCCCTCCATCTCTCTCACTCCCTCCATCTCTGTCTCTCACTCCCTCCATCTCTGTCTCTCACTCCCTCCATCTCTGTCTCTCTCTCTCTCTCTCACTCCCTCCATCTCTGTCTCTCACTCCCTCCATCTCTGTCTCTCACTCCCTCCATCTCTGTCTCTCACTCCCTCCATCTCTGTCTCTCACTCCCTCCATCTCTCTCACTCCCTCCATCTCTGGAATTTGCTACAAAGACTTGACGGCATATAATCAGCACCTAACACCTCACACAGCATTTGTAGCTGGGATTTGTATGGTTTTTTGATTGACAGATTTTTGGTGTAACCACACATTAACACACATATTCAGCAGCGAAACTTGATATACAGTAAACAAAAATATAAACACAACATGCAACTATTTCAAAGATTTTACTGACTCCCAGTTCATATAAGGATATCTATCAATTGAAATGAATTCATTAGGCCTTAATCTATGGATTTCACATGACTGTTGGTCACTCGTTTGCATAGAGTAGATCAGGCTGTTGATTGTGGCCTGTGGAATGTTGTCCCAGTCCTCTACAATGGCTGTGCGAACTGCCGGATATTGGAACAAGCTGTTGTAGACATCGATCCAGAGCATCCCAAACATGCTCAATGGGGGACATGTCTGGTGAGTATGCAGGTCATGCTGGGACATTTTCAGCTTCCAGGAATTGTGTACAGATCCTTGCGACATGGGGCCGTGCATTATCATGCTGAAACATGAGGTGATGGAGGTGGATGAATGGCACGACAATGGGCCTCAGGATCTCGGCAGTGTTTCTATGTATTCAAATCAATAAAATGCATTTTTTTAAATAAAATGTTATTTAACCTTTATTTAACTATTTAACAGTTGGCCATCGAAGGTGAGCATTTGCACACTGAAGTCGGTTACGACGTCAAACTGCAGTCAGGCCAAGACCCTGATGAGGATTTTTTTCTCTCAGGATGACGAGATGTGCTTCCTGAGACGGTTTCTGACAGTTTGTGCAGAAATTATTTGGTTGTGCAAACCCACACTTTCATCAGCTGTCCGGGTCTCTGGTCTCCCGCAGGTGAAGAAGCCGGATGTGGAGGTCCTGGGCTTGCGTGATTATACATGGTTTGCAGTTGGGAGGCCTGTTGGACATACTGTCAAATTCTCTAAAACAACGTTTGAGGCAGTTTATGGAGAAATGAAAGTTTAATTATCTGGCAACCGCTCTAGTAGACATACCTGTAGTCAGCATGCCAACTGCACGCTCCCTCAAACCTTGAGACATCTGTAGCACATTTTAGAGTGTCTTTTTATTGTCCCCAGCTTCTTGATACCTGTTTAGGTGGATGGATTACAGCTGAAGTCGCAAGTTTACATACACCTTAGCCAAATACATTTAAAGTCAGTTTTTCACAATTCCTGACATGTAATCCTAGTAAAAATACCCTGTCTTAGGTCAGTTAGATCACCACTTTATTTTAAGATTGTGAAATGTCAGAATAATAGTAGAGAGAATTATTTATTTCAGCTTGTATTTCTTTCATCACATTCACAGTGGGTCAGACGTTTACATACACACAATTAGTATTTGGTAGCATAGCCTTTAAATTGTTTAACTTGGGTCAAATGTTTCGGGTAGCCTTCCACAAGCTTCCCACAATAAGTTGGGTGAATTTTGGGCCATTCCTCCTGACAGAGCTGGTGTAACTGAGTCATGTTTGTAGGCCTCCTTGCTCACACACGCCTTTTCAGTTCTGCCCACACATTTTCTATAGGATTGAGGTCAGGGCTTTGTGATGGCCACTCCAATACCTTGACTTTGTTGACCTTAATCCATTTTGCCACAACTTTGGAAGTATGCTTGGGATCATTGTCCATTTGGAAAACACATTTGCGACCAAGCTTTAACTTCCTGACTGATGTCTTGAGATGTTGCTTCAATATATCTACATAATTGTCAATCCTCATGATGCCATCTATTTTGTGAAGTGCACCAGTCCCTCCTGCAGCAAAGTACCCCCACAACATGATGCTGCCACCCCCGTGCTTCACGGTTGGGATGGTGTTCTTCGGCTTGCAAGCCTTCCCCTTTTTCCTCCAAACATAATGATGGTCATTTTGGCCAAAACAGTTCTATTTTTGTTTCATCAGACCAGAGGACATTTCTCCAAAAAGTACGATCTTTGTCCCCATGTGCAGTTGCAAACCGTAGTCTGGCTTGTTTATGGCGGTTTTGGAGCAGTGACTTCTTCCTTGCTGAGCGGCCTTTCAGGTTATGTCGATATAGGACTCGGTTTACTGTGGATATAGATACTTTTGTACTGTTTCCTCCAGCATCTTCACAAGGTCCTTTGCTGTTGTTCTGGGATTGATTTTCACTTTTCGCACCAAAGTACATTCATCTCTAGGAGACAGAATGCGTATCCTTCCTGAGCGGTATGGCGGCTGCGTGGTCCCATGGTGTTTATACTTGCATACTATTTATTGTTTGTAAAAATGAACGTGGTACCTTCATGTGTTTGGAAATTGCTCTCAAGGATGAACCAGTCTTACGGAGGTCTCCATTTTTTTTCTGAGGTCTTGGCTGATTTCTTTTGATTTTTCCATGATGTCAAGCAAAGAGGCACTGAGTTTGAAGGTAGGCCTTGAAATACATCCACAGGTACGCCTCCAATTGGCTCAAATGATGTCAATTAGCCTATCAGAAGCTTCTAAAGCCATGACATCATTTTCTAGAATTTTCCAAGCTGTTTAAAGGTACAGTCAACTTAGTATATGTAAACTTCTGACCCACTTGAAATGTGATACAGTGAATTAAATAATATGTCTGTAAACAATGGTTGGAAAAATGACTTGTGTCATGCACAAAGTAGATGTCCTAACTGGCTTGTCAAAACTATAGTTTGTTAACAAGAAATTTGTGGAGTGGTTGACAAACTAGTTTTAATGACTCCAAGCTAAGTGTATTTAAACTTCCGACTTCAACTGTATGTTGGCAAATGAGAAATGCTCACTAACAGGAATGTAAACAAATTTGTGCACAAAATTTGAGAGAAATAAGCTTTTTGTGCATATTAAACATTTCTGGGATCTTTTATTTCAGCTCAACATGGAACCAACATTTTACATTTATATTTCTGTTCAGTGTAGTATTAAATTAATAATACTTACTTTGAGAACATTTGCATATAAATGTTTGCATGTGAAAGGTGAGTAATTATACTTGAATTATGTTGTTATAATGCTATGTTTCTGCGTGTGAGAACATGAGTGTGCAGTGATATTTCTACAACGATCAAATGTTAGTAATTTATGCCTGGTGGTAGGCTATACGCTATAGGAACATTCACTTAACACACGTAAACCATTTCAAAGACTTGCGGACACCAAAAACGAGAGACGCAAAGGGCAACTCTTTACACTTTTTTTTGTGAAATAGTAGAACTCTTGAGAGGGTCAGCAACCAGTCTCTCCTGTGAAATGCAACAGTGGTGCTGAGGTCCTTGGAGAAATCTATTGAACAGTTAGACTGATAACATGACAGCCATTCGGTTGGTTATTCAGTGGTTTAGGATTGGAACTTGAGCACCACTTGGTCAATACTGTTGTTAAAGCCCAGAGAGACGACCACCGATCGCTTTGGTTTGTTATGGTCAATGGAAAGGTTTCCAATGTTTGCTCATTTAAAGCAGAGACCGTCCAGAATAATACAGAACTGTGAGAGGGACTTTGTTGCATTGCAGGTCTGTTGAGAAAAAAAACTCTATTTACTAGTGTAGTTTCAAAATGGCAGACTTCTTAGTATAGGACCAGGTGCTTTTGGTGACCAAATGACCGGACCAGTTGATGGGCTTTTGTGCTCTATTCCCTTGTATTGGCGTTCAAAGAAAGTCCATAACAGTTGAAAAGGATGATGAATGAGAACACCAAGCCAGCGCTAGAGGAAAGACCTGTGGCCAATGTGTGAATACTGTGCAACAGGTGCCTTCACTGTGAGGCTTACAGCCTGTATAGGTTTCCTGCAGTACTGTTGGCAGGAAAGAGCAAGTGCTTTCCATAGACAACAGCAGTAGTGGCACCACTTGCAGGTGTGACATTATTCCTCAACAGTGTCGTGAAATCTGGCAGATGATGTAGTTATCGCTGGAAAAATGTATGACTGTTGCACATATGGTTTTTCACTTGACGGTGTCTTGTAGCTAATATCTAAAGTTTAAAAAACTAAACTGAAAAGGTGTTCAAAAGCATGCAGCTGAGAACAGGGTAAAGGGATCCTTTCAGATTAAAAAATAACTGTAGCAGCATTATTATCCCTCAGAAGAAAGTCATATCTTTTCCCAGGGGCCTATATTTGTAGATCAGGGATTGGGCAACTTGTGGGAGGGAGCCACAAAAAAAACAGAACTCATCGTGAGGGTCCGCATGGGTCTGCGTACCCAAATCCATACGAAATAACATTTCAAAAATTGCTGCAATTCTGCACATTTGGCCACAGTGCCTGGAGAAACTGTTGCTGTTTTAAAACAAGATTGCAGTAATTCTACACAGTTTGACCACTGGGCCTGGAGAAACTGTTGCTGTTTTAAAACAAGATTGCAGTAATTCTACACAGTTTGACCACTGGGCAGAGAAAACATTAGCAGTTTAACAGCTAATTTCCTGCAATTCTACACATTTTTCCATAGGGTGGAGGCAAATGTTTGCTGTTTTTAATATGATAACTGATGATCAATGGGCCCCACCCTGGTCGGTAATTCCACCATGCTTACTACAAGTTTAGATAGCTGTCTAACTAGACTAACTTACAAATTGAAAAAAATATTACTGACATGGGCTAATTGAGTGACTGCGGATGCAAAAACAAATTTCGAATTTGCCCCAATGTATTTTATTATTCTAACTCTCGACAGTACGTTTTGAATTGGTCTGCAGGCCTACAAAAGGGGGCCGCCAGTGACCCATCCCTGCTGTAGATAACACTGTTGTAATAGAGATTGAACAATATTAGAAAGCGTAGGACGGTTGAGTATGTAAGATTAGAAAAGCTTGTACTTATCGTAACATACTATGCTGTCTGGAGACTACTTTTATAATAGAATCCTTAAGAATGATCAGCAGATTGTAAATCTCCAGGTCTGGCACAACACCGCCCTCTGGCGTCAGAGACGCAACACTGCGGGGGTATTAAACCGGCTGGGTGGGTTACGCATGCGCGGAAGTTCAACGACCTGCACATTTCAAACCTTGGCGGCGGGTAGAAAAATAAATCTGACCGAGAAGAAAATACAATACAACAAAAGGATATAACTCAAACGTGCAAAGATGACAAGCACACTGAAAGGCATTACCCTGAAAGGCAGCGCTGAGCTTGTGGCCGAGTTTTTCTGTAAGTATTTCACCGACTTTTGCTTTATTTTCGCCTGATCAGAAAGGAAAGGCATGCAACATGACGATGGTTTTCTCTGCGGAAGCTATAGCCATCTAACGTTGTTACAACCATCGCATCCGTATTTTCCATGACGATAAGTCATATGTATGTCCTTACATCTGAGTTTGCTATGCTAATATATCCATGCGTGTGTAATTGTGCCCCTTCATGCATTATTGAGACAACAATATTGTTACTAGTTAACTAGCTAACCACCTAACGTTATGTCTGTCCCTGCAGCATTCGGGATCAACAGTATCCTGTACCAGCGAGGACTCTACCCACCGGAGACCTTCTCCCGAGTCGCCCAGTATGACATGAGCCTTCAACTCACCACTGACACCAAGCTGAAGAACTACCTGACCAACGTTGTGACACAGCTCAAAGGTGCAGTATGAAATAAACTCAGTTGAATGTAACGCACATGCGCAGAACGTTCTAATAAATGGGGGGCAGAGGTCAACACTGACAGACACTTTATAGCAGGACATCTAACCTTTGCTCCAGTCACTTGTGGGGCTATTAACCCTATGTTATTTCTCACAAGGTCAAATGAGGTGTCATATTTCACAACTTACTGTGTTGATTTTCTCAATTTTGATCAATGTTTTCGTTCCCTCAGAGATGCCAGTATGTCTGTTTCTGCTGTAGTTTGGTGTGTAAATTGCAGAGTAGCTGTTTGACTGACTTGTATCTCTGTGTTGCAGAGTGGCTGTTTGACTGACTTGTATCTCTGTGTTGCAGAGTAGCTGTTTGACTGACTTGTATCTCTGTGTTGCAGAGTGGCTGTTTGACTGACTTGTATCTCTGTGTTGCAGAGTGGCTGTTTGACTGCACAGTGCAGAAGCTAGTCCTTGTTATCACATGTCTGGAGACTAGTGAGGTGCTGGAACGGTGGCAGTTTGACATTGAGTGTGACAAGAGTGCCAAGGAGATCAGGTACGGTAGGATACTTCAGCAGCAGTGGTACCTGACCACCACAAACACAAATATGTGACGGCCTTTGTGTGTCTCTTCTCTCAGCGCTCCCAGGGAGAAGTCCATCAAGTCCATCCAGGATGAGATTCGCTCAGTCATCAGACAGATCACCGCCACTGTCACCTTCCTACCCCTGCTGGAGACTGCCTGTGAGTAGTGTGTGTGTGTGAGAACCAGTGTTTCCATTGGCTGTTAAGGGCCTGCTTTTGGCCAATAAAAAAACAAACATAAAAGCCAACAAATAAGCACATTTCTGGATGCTTTGTTGCCAAGCAAATATCCCGATGAAAATAAAAAATATTTTATAAATCAGTTTTGCCGTGCAGAGGTTGGTTCAGGTTGTCTTTCAATGAAATAAGCTCTCTACTCTCCCTGCCTGTCTGTCTGGAGCTTGACTTAGCAACCTGCAACATTCTATCAATTTGTACCTGACTGCAAGTGTTCCCGCCTATTGCGTTCGTGACAGACAGTTGTTTACAGGCGGGAAGTTTTCCGGTATTTTATGACGTTGTTGCTAGATTCATCTCCCTAAAAAAGATCATTTCCAGAAATGTCATATGTGTCCACCCTGGAGGATTATTTAGATAAAGCAATCTTCCTCAAGTAGTTACCTTTTATTTTATAAAAACAAATCAACCTAGTTAGTTTTACTAGCTACTGTACCAAGGATGGAGGCATCTACAAGTGGGAAAATAAATATTCTGACCTAAACACTGAAACTAAGGATAATGACAGATGGAGGGAGATGTGCAAGAAGCTAATGTTCACTTGGAAGGCTCATTCCTCTTCATCAGTGTTTATGGGCACATAAAGGGACTGCATTAAATGGATTTATATTTTATCGTCTAAAATCTGGTCGGACGTTTGACCGGCACATATTCTTCTTAACAGAAATGTTCCTAATGCGCCTTGATAACCCCTGAATTTTGACCCCTCTCCCCAGGTGCCTTTGACCTCCTCGTTTACACCGACAAGGACCTAGAGGTGCCCGACAAATGGGAGGAGTCGGGCCCCCAGATCATCGACCAATCGGAGGAGGTTCGTCTGCGTTCCTTCACCACCTCCATCCACAAGGTCAACAGCATGGTGGCCTACAAGAGGGCCAACTCAGCCTAGAGCCTTGACCTCTAACCTGCCGCCTCCTGTACATAGTTATCGCTCAATGCCACATCTTCCCTGCCGAATACAACAAGGAACGTTGGAGATTGACTACAATTGATCTACAAATCATAATCCATAGTAATTTAGGATCCAATGTGATTTGTAGGTCAGCCAGTCTGCAGTCGCCGACTGCCATCTCAAACGCGCACAATGGCTATGAGATAATATATACTACGCTTACCCTTTCCTGCCTCCGCCTCTCATATCTCTCCCTCTCTCTCCCTGTATATCTAAAGTCCTTTATCCTGATTATTCTGTTGTGTCATTTTCTCTGTGTATTGGGGAGGCCTTGTTCTTCCTGACTCACTGCTTTGATGTAAATATATTGCCTGTCAATGGTCACCGATCTCTTTTGGTCCAATGCATTTACTTCCTTCTGAACTTTACCTTGTGATCTATCCAGTACTGAGCCTCGCTGTTTTAGAAGCTAGTGTTTTGTGTGTTGTATTTTTAAGAAATGTCCCTACAATATATAAACGTTTACCATTTGATCATCAAGTCCGTGTTTTACCACTGCGATGGACCAGACGGTGGCGACGTAACCCGGGTTTCCGTCCCGGGTGGATATCCGCCATCTATCTCTACATGTTAAATGAATGGTTATTTCGACCAGTGTGACGTGTTATCCAAAGTTTGCACAGATGACCGAGCACAAAGATAAGAAGCAGTATCCTTTTAATGGGATGTACCATTCAACTTGTCTCACAGTGTTCATCAGTCAACAGGGGGACAGATGTCTAATCTATTTCTATAGGAGAAACCCTTTCTGAATGTCATCACCTCAGCCTCCTAACAACCAACAGGTCCTGTGACCTCTATACTGTGGCTGTTCATAGTTATCTTTATAGGGCCGTGCCTTCACATGCAACACACAGGTCTATCATTGGTGGAGAAGCAACACATGATCTGTTTTGACCAATCAGACACCAATGCACAGGGACAAGTATACAGTTACAGAGACTTCTTTAAGTACACAATACAACCACAGGAACCACATACATCTGCAAGGAGAAAAGTGCTTCAGTTCGGACAAGGTTAAGTCCAATTTTAGTTTCACGCGAATGACAGTGATACAGTCCACATGTCTGTTCGTGACAACTACTATAGTATATTATGTGTGAATTTAAGAGGTTTGGAAAATGGAAAGTCATTTTCTTACAGAAAGGTGAGTGGGTGGTTTAGCAGTCCTGTATTGGAAAGAATATAAAAACGAATTAATCCCCTTTTACATTTTCCATGAGAAAGATTATTGTTTTGTTTGAAATGCAAAGGACCTTAAAGTGCAAATATATTTTAGGCTTTGGGGGTCAAGTGCTCCTTTCAACTCTAAAGACGCCCGGCCTTACACATTAAACAGGTTTAAGAAGGGAACAACAGAAAGGAGCTGGTCCATTATCAGGGGGTGGGTCAGGGAGCTGGTCCATTATCAGGGGGGTCAGGGAGCTGGTCCATTATCAGGGGGGTCAGGGAGCTGGTCCATTATCAGGGGGGGGTCAGGGAGCTGGTCCATTATCAGGGGTGGGTCTAGGGAGCTGGTCAGGGGGGGGTCAGCTGGTCCATTATCAGGGGGGGGAGCTGGTCCAGGGGGTCAGCTGGTCCATTATCAGGGGGTCAGGGAGCTGGTCCATTATCAGGGGGGTCAGGGGGGTCAGCTGGTCCATTATCAGGGGGGTCAGGGAGCTGGTCCATTATCAGGGGTGGGTCAGGGAGCTGGTCCATTATCAGGGGGTCAGGAGCTGGTCCATTATCAGGGGGGTCAGGGAGCTGGTCCATTATCAGGGGGGGTCAGGAGCTGGTCCATTATCAGGGGGGTCAGGGAGCTGGTCCATTATCAGGGGGGGGTCAGGGGGGTCAGCTGGTCCATTATCAGGGGGGGGGGGTCAGGGAGCTGGTCCATTATCAGGGGGGTCAGGGAGCTGGTCCATTATCAGGGGGTCAGGGAGCTGGTCCATTATCAGGGGGTCAGGGAGCTGGTCCATTATCAGGGGGGGTCAGGAGCTGGTCCATTATCAGGGGGTCAGGGAGCTGGTCCATTATCAGGGGGGTCAGGGAGCTGGTCCATTATCAGGGGGTCAGGGGGGGTCAGCTGGTCCATTATCAGGGGGTCAGGGAGCTGGTCCATTATCAGGGGGGTCAGGGAGCTCAGGGGGGTCAGCTGCTCCATTATCAGGGGGGTCAGGGAGCTGGTTCATTATCAGGGGGTCAGGGAGCTGGTCCATTATCAGGGGGCCAGGGAGCTGGTCCATTATCAGGGGGTCAGGGAGCTGGTCCATTATCAGGGGGGTCAGGGAGCTGGTCCATTATCAGGGGGTCAGGAGCTGGTCCATTATCAGGGGGGTCAGGAGCTGGTTCAGGGGGAGCTGGTCCATTATTAGGGGGGGGATCAGGAGCTGGTCCATTATCAGGGGGGTCAGGGAGCTGGTCCATTATCAGGGGGAATCAGGGAGCTGGTCCATTATCAGGGGGGATCAGGGAGCTGGTCCATTATCAGGGCGTGGGGGGGGGGTCGGAGCTGTTCCATTATGAGGGACTACGGGGGGTCAGGGAGCTGGTCAATTATGAGGGCTTCCACGGGGGGGGGGATCAGGGCTGGTCCATTATGAGGGACTACGGGGTGGGGGTCAGGGAGCTGGTCCATTATGAGGGGGGGTCAGGGGGGTCAGCTGGTCCATTGTGAGAGACTATGGGGGGGGGTCAGGAGCTGGTCCATTATGAGGGACCAGCTGCCTGACCCCCCCCCATAGTCCCTCATAATGGGGTCATCTGTGCATCAGAGGAGACTGTTGGGACGAGATATAGGAGGGAGGATGGGCTCGTTGTAATGGCTGGAATGGAGTCAAACATGTGATTTCTATGTCTTTGATACCGTTCCAGCCATTACAATGAGCCCGTCCTCCTGTAGCTCCTCCCACCAGCCTCCTCTGCTGTACATACAAAACGGGTTATTTTGGAAATGTGAATCACACCTATCATATCACAGGATGGCAGTGGAATCTTCTAGAACACACGTCTTTGGCTCCTTTGGCTCAATGCGTAAAAATACACGGGTGAATGGATGGTCCAGGAAAGTTTTCACAGCAGAGACGTGTGTGTTCTCAACATGAAACTTGACCTTACAGTATAGAAATTGAATAAATATATAAAACAAATAAATATGCAATAGGTAAGACGAGTGATCGTTACATAAGATGAACGTTCTCTCAAAACCTTTGTGTTGTGAGTGTGTGGTGTGTGAGTTTGCGCTGGTATTACTAACAAGCTTATGATTGTGGTGCTTTATGGTGGGTAAAAGTAAGTTTTATCTATACCGTTACATTATTTCCATTCCAGCCATCGCAATGAGCTAAGACCTGGGTTCAAATAGTATTTGTAATCTTTCATTGAGCTGCTTGGTACAACGGAACCAATGCAATAGTCTGAAAAAGTACAAATCCTGCCCGACCATCTGGCACTCCAGACGGGCTCAAAATATTTGAGAGATTTCAAATAATATTTGAACCCAGGTCTGTCTTTTCTCTGGTGGCATATTGATCCCTTGGTGCTCAGTAGGCCGATAGTAGCCACAGGCACGCGCCACACACACACACACCTTCAGTGTTCTTCCTCCGACTGAGAGATATAATATAGTGACTCCTCCTTCATGTAGCAAGTTGACTTTGTGCACAAAAATAAAAAGAAAGACTATGGTAATAAATATAGCTTAGTGTTGATGTTGTCTTCTCAGGGTGGTGGAGGGATAGTGGGGATGGAGGATAGTGGGATGGAGGGATAGTGGGGATGAAGAATAGTGGGGACGGAGGGATAGTGGGGATGGAGGGATAGTGGGATGGAGGGATAGTGGGGATGGAGGGATAGTGGGATGGAGGGATAGTAAGGGGGTGGATGGAGGGAGTAGTGGATGGAGGGGATAGTGGGGATGGAGGATAAAGGATGGAGGGACAGTGGGGGATGGAGGGATAGTGGGATAGGGGACGGAGGGATAGTGGGGACGGAGGGAATAGTGGGGGACGGAGGGAGGGGGTGGAGGAGGGATAGGTGACAGTGGGGATGGAGGGATAGATAGTGGGATGGAGGGATAGTGGAGATAGTAGGGATGGAGGGATAGTGGGGATGGAGGGATAGTGGGGTGGAGGGATAGTGGGGATGGAGGAATAGTGGGGATGGAGGGATATGGAGGTGGGATGGAGGGATAGTGGGAATAGGAGGATAAAGGGATGGAGGGATAGTGGGGATGGAGGGATAGTGGGGATAGTGGGGATGGAGGGATAGTAGAAGTGGAGGGGATAGTGGGGATGGAGGAGATAGTGGGAGGGATAGTGGGGATGGAGGGATAGTGGAGATAGTGGGGACGGAAAGAGATAGTGGGGATGGAGGGATAGTGGGGATGGAGGGATAGATAGTGGGGGTGGAGGGAATAGTGGGGATGGAGGGAATAGTGGAGATAGTAGAGATGGAGGGATAGTGGGGGTGAATGGAGGGATAGTAAAGGGATGGAGGGAATAGTGGAATAGTGGGATGGAGGGATAGTGGGGGTGGAGGGAATAGTGGAGATAGTGGGGATGGAGGGAATAGTGGGGGTGGAAAGGAATAGTGGGGATGGAGGGATAGTGGGATAGTAGGGATAGGAAAGGATAGGGATAGTGGGGATAGGGATAGTGGGGATGGAGGGAATAGTGGGGGTGGATAGTGGGGATGGAGGGATAGTGATGGAGGGATAGTGGAGGAGGAGACGTTGAACAGGTCTACACCGCTCCGTTGAAAAGGCTTTGTCGCCCTGTTCAGACAGAATCTTCCAATTCTGTCTGTTCTTCTGGCAGCCCTCGAGTAGTGGGGAACAGGACTCAGACATACTGGCCAGGGTCTGATGTACAGACAGACAGAAAGACAGACAGAGAGAGACAGACAGAGAGAGAGAGACAGACAGACAGACAGACAGACAGACAGACAGACAGACAGACAGACAGACAGACAGACAGACAGACAGACAGAGACAGATAGACAGAGACAGATGACAGACAGAGAGAGACAGAGAGAGAGACAGACAGAGAGAGAGACAGACAGAGAGAGAGAGAGACAGACAGACAGAGAGAGAGACAGATAGAGAGACAGAGAGACAGAGAGACAGAGAGATGAGACAGACAGACAGACAGACAGACAGACAGACAGACAGACAGACAGACGACAGACAGACAGACAGAGAGAGACAGACAGATGACAGACAGACAGACAGACAGACAGAGAGAGAGAGAGAGACAGACAGACAGACAGACAGACAGACAGACAGACAGACAGACAGACAGACAGACAGACAGACAGAAGAGACAGAGAGAGAGAGAGAGATACAGACCAGCGAGAAAGTGAATGAGAGAATGACAGAATGAGAGAGTACCTTCCTTGTGTCAATGTCATACATTAACATGAAAAATAATTACTCAATTTAGCAGACGTTCTTATCCAGGTCGACTTAGTAGTGAGTGCAGACATTTTCATCGAACCCACAACCTTAGCGTTACAAGTGCCACGCTCTACACGGGACTATACATGCTATATGGCCAATAAAATGATCCCTAAACATGACTAATAAAGACCAATCAAATCGTGTCATAGCTTCACCTCATACAGCTGTGTGCAGATGGCATCAATGAACGACACCTGCATGCTCGGAATCTTATCCTGCTTGTCCCGATTCATCAGATCCTACAAAAGAAAAACATCTTTACAAAACCTAGTTAAGTCCAAATGTAATTTGCTCCCACATTGACATCTGGCTTTGCTTGCCAACTAGTAAAAACCTGGCTTGGCACAAAGCCAACATGTGCACATGCCAAGATATTCAAATCAGAATCTTGGAGCCTTGTAAGTAAATTTGACAAAACCCTGATTTCCAATGGCAATGGATCAACTGCATCAGTGTAATAGTATAATAGTACATACCAGAAGACGGTAACGATGGCAGGGAACAAGAAGACGTGCTTACTGTTGGCTCAATGTTGAGTTCTTCTCTCTCCTTGTCCCCTTGCTCAAAAAGAACTCAGTAGCCACCAACTTGGCTATCTGTAAGAGAAGATGGAGAGAGACAAGACAGAAAGAAAGGGAGCTTTTTAAAAGGGCCTCCAAGTGGTATGTTGTTTCAATTGGAGGTAAGTAACCTGGTAGTCTGGACAGCCACAAAGTCTGGTCTGTTAGACTCTAACCCTATGATTGTATCTGAATAAATACTTTAGCCAATCTGTTGTCCAGGGTTTTAAACATTCATGTCTTTTGCAGGTATCTAGGAATTAGAACGACGGCGTTTCAATGAATGTGATACGACCAGGGGTTTCAGGTTGGATAGACAGCCTCCTGTTGTGTGAAGACAAAGATACACATATCCACGGCCAATTGTATCAGACACCCTGCAATAGCACTCAGTATCCTACAAAGTGTTCCCTGACGTTTGTAGCATGGGAATAATGCAGGAGAGAAATAGTGAAAGAGAGTTCTGCTAACTGAGCAGCAACCGTACTGCGTTGATGGACTCTTTCTCTTTACAAAGGATAAATGAAGATTGACTACAGCCTCAGGTTCCCAATCAAGGAAGTGTGTGTGTGTGTGTGTGTGGTAGCCATCTGCAGAACACTGATTGGAGCTGTGTAATTAAGCCTAGAGAGCCGGAGGGGGGGTTCAGGGAGAGGAGGAGAGAAAGGGGGAGAAGGAGAGAGGAGGAGAAGACACATTTATGTACATTTCATCTTGGCTGATGTAGTATCCACTCTAATAATAAGATCTACTGAGCTCAACAAAAACTTTGTATGTGTGTGAAAGAGGATTTGTGTGTGTGTGCACATATTCCCCATGTGTGTGTGTGTGTGCATGCACATATTCCCCATGTGTGTGTGTGTGCATGCACAGATTTCCTATATGTGTGTATGTGCACAGATTTCCTATATGTGTGTATGTGCACAGATTTCCTATATGTGTGTATGTGCACAGATTTCCTATATGTGTGTATGTGCACAGATTTCATATATGTGTGTATGTGCACAGATTTCCTATATGTGTGTATGTGCACAGATTTCCTATATGTGTGTATGTGCACAGATTTCATATATGTGTGTATGTGCACAGATTTCATATATGTGTGTATGTGCACAGATTTCCTATATGTGTGTATGTGCACAGATTTCATATATGTGTGTATGTGTGCTGGAGGTGCAGATGTACTCACCAGCTCTGTCAGTTCTGTATGTATTATGTGAGGACCTGAGGAGAGGATCGGTCTAGAACCGGTTTCTGGGTCTAGAACAGGTTTCTGGGTCTAGAGCTGAGTCTGGTTCTAGAACAGGTTTCTGGGTCTAGAGCTGAGTCTGGGTCTAGAGCTGATTCTGGGTCTAGAGCTGAGTGTCTATCCTCTAAGAAGAGTTCTAGAGCTCTTTGATCACAAACACACAAACACACACACGGTTAGAGACTTGTCAGAACCTCTCCTTCCATTGCACCTAGGGAGCTTGATGAGGAACAGGAGGAAGAGACTTACACAGGGAAGTTGAAATGACACCAGGAGAAGAAGAGAGACAGAGACAGAAAGAGAACATAATCTAAGGGGTGAAAAGAAAACGGAGAGGTACTGAAAAAGGATGAGAACAATGAGAGCTGTGTGAGTGAAAAATGAAACGTTTGAAAGAATATCAAAGGAGATAGCAGTAACAAGAACACAGTAACAACACAGTAACAACACAGTAACAAGACAGTAACAAGAACACAGTAACAACACAGTAACAAGAACACAGTAACAAGACAGTAACAAGAACACAGTAACAACACAGTAACAAGAACACAGTTGAGTTTATGAAGTGAGTCTTGAGGCTAGTGAATGTGATCCCACTTTTCACTTACCCTCTTCTGTACTGGCCAGGGCTTGGTAATGGCAGAGATGTCACATGCAGTCATCAGCATTGACCTACAGCAGGTGATACACAAGCATATTGTTGGACAAGCAAGGCAAGAGAGTGGGTTATGTTGAACCATTACGCTCAGCATCACTCCATCAAGGGAAATATTGTTTCTAACAAAGTTATCTACATAGATTTCAGGATGTGTAGATAATCAGAATTCATGTAAACAGCTTATGGGGTAAGTATGGGGTAAGTTGAACTGAGGGACAGGGTAAGTTGAACTGAGGGACAGGGTAAGTTGAACTGCGGGACAGGGTAAGTTGAACTGAGGGACAGGGTAAGTTGAACTGAGGGACAGGGTAAGTTGAACTGAGGGACAGGGTAAGTTGAACTGAGGGACAGGGTAAGTTGAACTGAGGGACAGGGTAAGTTGAACTGTGGGACAGGGTAGTTGAACTGAGGGACAGGGTAAATTGAACTGCGGGACAGGGTAAGTTGAACTGTGGGACAGGGTAAGTTGAACTGAGGACAGGGTAAGTTGAACTGTGGGACAGGGTAAGTTGAACTGCGGGACAGGGTAAGTTGAACTGCGGGACAGGGTAAGTTGAACTGAGGGACAGGGTAAGTTGAACTGCGGGACAGGGTAAGTTGAACTGCGGGACAGGGTAAGTTGAACTGAGGGACAGGGTAAGTTGAACTGCGGGACAGGGTAAGTTGAACTGCGGGTCAGGGTCATTTGAACTGAGGGACAGGGTAAATTGAACTGAGGGACAGGGTAGTTGAACTGAGGGACAGGGTAAATTGAACTGAGGGACAGGGTAGTTGAACTGAGGGACAGGGTAGTTGAACTGAGGGACAGGGTAAATTGAACTGAGGGACAGGGTAGTTGAACTGAGGGACAGGGTAAATTGAACTGAGGGACAGGGTAGTTGAACTGAGGGACAGGGTAGTTGAACTGAGGGACAGGGTAAATTGAACTGAGGGACAGGGTAGTTGAACTGAGGGACAGGGTAACTGAGGGACAGGGTGAACTGAGGGACAGGGTAGTTGAACTGAGGGACAGGGTAGTTGAACTGAGGGACAGGGTAGTTGAACTGAGGGACAGGGTAGTTGAACTGAGGACAGGGTAAATTGAACTGAGGGACAGGGTAAATTGAACTGAGGGACAGGGTAAATTGAACTGAGGGACAGGGTAAATTGAACTGAGGGACAGGGTAAATTGAACTGAGGGACAGGGTAGTTGAACTGAGGGACAGGGGGACAGGGTAGTTGAACTGAGGGACAGGGTAAATTGAACTGAGGGACAGGGTAGTTGAACTGAGGGACAGGGTAAATTGAACTGAGGGACAGGGTAGTTGAACTGAGGGACAGGGTAAATTGAACTGAGGGACAGGGTAGTTGAACTGAGGGACAGGGTAAATTGAACTGAGGGACAGGGTAGTTGAACTGAGGGACAGGGTAGTTGAACTGAGGGACAGGGTTAATTGAACTGAGGGACAGGGTAGTTGAACTGAGGGACAGGGTAGTTGAACTGAGGGACAGGGTAAATTGAACTGAGGGACAGGGTAGTTGAACTGAGGGACAGGGTAGTTGAACTGAGGGACAGGGTAAATTGAACTGAGGGACAGGGTAGTTGAACTGAGGGACAGGGTAGTTGAACTGAGGACAGGGTAGTTGAACTGAGGGACAGGGTAAAATTGAACTGAGGGACAGGGTAGTTGAACTGAGGGACAGGGTAGTTGAACTGAGGACAGGGTAAATTGAACTGAGGGACAGGGTAGTTGAACTGAGGGACAGGGTAGTTGAACTGAGGGACAGGGTAGTTGAACTGAGGGACAGGGTAGTTGAACTGAGGGACAGGGTACAACTGAGGGACAGGGTAGTTGAACTGAGGGACAGGGTAAAGGGACAGGGTGAACTGAGGGACAGGGTAAGTTGAACTGAGGGACAGGGTAGTTGAACTGAGGGACAGGGTAAGTAAATTGAACTGAGGGACAGGGTAAATTGAACTGAGGGACAGGGTGAACTGAGGGACAGGGTAGTTGAACTGAGGGACAGGGTAGTTGAACTGAGGGACAGGGTAGTTGAACTGAGGGACAGGGTAAGTTGAACTGAGGGACAGGGTAAATTGAACTGAGGACAGGGTAGTTGAACTGAGGGACAGGGTAAATTGAACTGAGGGACAGGGTAGTTGAACTGAGGGACAGGGTAAATTGAACTGAGGGACAGGGTAGTTGAACTGAGGGACAGGGTAAATTGAACTGAGGGACAGGGTAGTTGAACTGAGGGACAGGGTAGTTGAACTGAGGGACAGGGTAAAACTTGAACTGAGGGACAGGGTAGTTGAACTGAGGGACAGGGTAAATTGTGAGGACAGGCAAGCTGAACAGGGTTGAACTGAGGGACAGGGTAGTTGAACTGAGGGACAGGGTAAATTGAACTGAGGGACAGGGTAGTTGAACTGAGGACAGGGTAGTTGAACTGAGGGACAGGGTAGTTGAACTGAGGGACAGGGTAAATTGAACTGAGGACAGGGTAGTTGAACTGAGGGACAGGGTAAGTTGAACTGAGGACAGGGTAGTTGAACTGAGGACAGGGTTAATTGAACTGAGGACAGGGTAGTTGAACTGAGGGACAGGGTTAATTGAACTGAGGGACAGGGTAAATTGAACTGCGACCACAACCTTTTTAAAACCATGTTTATCTTTATTTCCCAAACACAATTCAACACGATCACAATTGCTTTTTTGTCTTCTAATCATTTTAAGCATATTTTAACATATTTTAACATAGGCTTAACACCTAATAAAGACTTTGTACTGTTTTAAAGGGATACTCCGAGATGTTGGCAATGAGGCCCTTTTCCTACTTCCCCAAAGTCAGATGAACTCGTGGATCCATGTTTATATCTCTGAGTCCAGTATGAAGGGCGTTAGAGGGAGATGTACGCGAGCCAATGCTAACTAACATTAGCACAATGACTGCAAGTCTATGGGAATCTACTAGAATTGATCCCAACCTTGAAAGAAGCACAACCAAGCTGTCCCCAGGTGAATATGTATATGCATAGTGTCCACTAACCTCAGCAAGTCTTTATGATAGTCATCGTCCCAGACAAATTGGCTGTTCTTGGTCAGTTCAAAGAACTCTCCTCTCCTCCTGAAAAGATAGGCAGTAAATTTGATATCTGTCTTTCTCCCCATCTGCCTGCAGTCTAGTCATACGCCCACACTTCAGACAAGGAGAGGGGGGGAAAGAGAGAAAAAAGAGAGAGAAAGAGAGAGAGAGAGGGGGAAGAGCTGAGATTAGGAGATAAGGAGAGAGAGAGGGGAAGAGCTGAGATTAGGCGATAAGGAGAGAGAGAGAGAGAGAGAGAGAAGAGCTGAGATTAGGAGATAAGGAGAGAGAGAGGGGGAAGAGCTGAGATTAGGAGATAAGGAGAGAGAGTTGTGAAAAATAGAAAAAGTGTTAGGGGGAGGATAGAGAGAGATATAGTCAATTACTGCTTTAGTACATTATTACTAAATCTTCTAATGAATAGGGTCTGAATACAACTTCCACCTTGACATTTTCACAGCCCATCAATCTTAATTGAAGTTCTAATGAAAACTCTGCATAGAAATGTGACTTGAACTGTTCCCCTCTGTGCGCATCCCAGCTGTGTGTGACATTGTACCTACTTCATGTACAGAGCCAGGTCCGTAGCCAGAATAGCCCTCTCAATCATCTTCAGAGTGGCCTTGTACTCATCCAGAGACAGACTGCTTAGAATCTGATTCCCCTGGGGTGGAGAAAGTGGTGGAGAGAGGGAGGAAGGAAGGAAGGAAGGAAGGAAGGAAGGAAGGAAGGAAGGAAGGAAGGAAGGAAGGGAAGGAAGGAAGGAAGGAAGAGAGAGAGAGAGAGAGAGAGAGAGAAAGAAAGGGAGGGAGGGAGGGAAGAAGGAAGGAAGGGGGATGGATGGATAGAGATATAGATAAGGATGGAGAGAGATGCAGGGATAGAGATATAGATAAGGATGGAGAGAGATGCAGGGATAGAGATATAGATAAGGATGGAGAGATGCAGGGATAGAGAGATAGATAAGGATGGAGAGAGATGCAGGGATAGAGATAGATAAGGATGGAGAGAGATGCAGGGATAGAGAGATAGATAAGGATGGAGAGAGAAGCAGGGATAGAGAGATAGATAAGGATGGAGAGAAATGCAGGGATAGAGAGAGAGGGAGGCAGGGATGACAAATTATTGACCCAGTTAAAGTTTTGTCACATGAAAATGTGAAAATTAAACGAAAAATAATAACAAGGAACAAATACACAATAAGTAATGATAACTTGGCTATATACACAGGGTACCAGCACTGAGTATGCAGGGGTATGAGGTAGTTGAGTGCAGAGTTACAGTGTTGCTTGAAAGTATGTGAACCCTACAGGGCTGGTCATTATTTTGCTGTCATTATCATCCTTATCTCTAAACCCCAATCTGTAATAAAGGAATTCCAGGTAAATGACAGAAACAAAAAAATATTATATATTTTCATTGTTTATTTAACAAAAGTGGTTTATTTAACAGAAACTCAGATGTGACATGTGCAAAAATATGTGAACCCCTTCAGTCAATAGCTTGTGGCACCTCCACTAGCAGTGATAACTTGTAGTAAACGTCTCCTATAGCCAGTAATCAGTCTCTGACTGTTATCTGTGTTGAGGGATTTTGCCCACTCCCTTTACAGAACTCAGCCAATTGAGTGAGGTTTGAGGGTGTCTGGCATGAACTGCCCGTTTCAGGTCCTGCCACAGCATCCCGATTGGATTTCGGTCAGGAATTTGACTTGGCCAATCCAAACCACAAATCTTCTTTCTCCTGAGCCATTCTTTGGTAAATTTGCTTCAATGCTTTGGGTTGTTGTTCTTGTTGGAAGACCCCTTTTCGGGTTCTGGACTGATGGCCTGACGTTCTGTTCAAGAATATCCTGGTATCCCTCAGAATCCATGGTTCCCTTAATGATGTCATCCAGGTCCAGAGGAGGAAAAGCAGCCCCAGATCTTGTCATTCCCACCACCGTGCTTGACTGTTGGGAAAATGTTATTTTGGTGGTAGGCAGTGTTGGGTTTTCGCCAAACAGAGCAGTGTTGATTGTAACCAGAAGTGTCCATTTTGGACTCATCGGTTCATAGAATGGACTTGCAGAAACCTTCAGGTTTGTCCAGGTTCATAGATTGGACTTGCAGAAACCTTCAGGTTTGTCCAGGTTCATAGATTGGACTTGCAGAAACCTTCAGGTTTGTCCAGGTTCATAGATTGGACTTGCAGAAACCTTCAGGTTTGTCCAGGTGGTCTCATCGGTTCATAGATTGGACTTGCAGAAACCTTCAGGTTTGTCCAGGTGGTCTCATCGGTTCATAGATTGGACTTGCAGAAACCTTCAGGTTCGTCCAGGTGGTCTCATCGGTTCATAGATTGGACTTGCAGAAACCTTCAGGTTTGTCCAGGTTCATAGATTGGACTTGCAGAAACCTTCAGGTTTGTCGAGGTGGTCTCATCAGTTCATAGATTGGACTTGCAGAAACCTACAGGTTTGTCCAGGTGGTCTCATCGGTTCATAGATTGGACTTGCAGAAACCTTCAGGTTTGTCCAGGTTCATAGATTGGACTTGCAGAAACCTTCAGGTTTGTCGAGGTGGTCTCATCGGTTCATAGATTGGACTTGCTGAAACCTACAGGTTTGTCCAGGTGGTCTCATCGGTTCATAGATTGGACTTGCAGAAACCTTCAGGTTTGTCCAGGTGGTCTCTGGTTAAGACGGACAGTTTGACAGCAGAAGCTTCTTCCTATCAACCCTCCCATGATGGGCATTTGGATTCAGTGTTCTTATTATTAGAGCTTGCACAGTTACCTGAGATGCAGCAAGGAAGGTCTGCAAATCTCTAGATGTAATGTTTGGGATGGCTTTGTATTATTGTTTGTAATGTTTGGAACCTAATGTATTATTGTTCTTGTGGCTCTTTGGGATACCTTGGAAGGGCGTCCACTTCTAGGCCGAGTTGCTGTCATGTTAAATGCTCTCTATTTGTAAATGATTTGCCTCATAGTGGACTGAAGGAGCTCAAATCTTTTTGAGATGATTTTATAGCCTTCTCCCCAGACTGATGTGCTCTCACTACCCTCGTCCTGTTGTCCTCTGAGATCTCCTATCCTCTCTGCATGGTGTGGTTTGTATTCAGCTGGATGGGTAACACCAAACTGACTAAGTTTCTTATTTCTGTCAGAGTCCAACCCAAACTCTTTCCTAATGATCTCTCCTTTGATTGGTTCATTTTGTACCCAATTATTTACCCACCTGATACTACTTACCTACTTGATTTAACCAATGCAACTTGGGGTTCACTTATTTTTGCACCTGCACTAATTCCTTTTCAATTTAGTTTTTCTACGACACGCGTGATCTCCCCTACACCAACATATGGTATTGGTAAATAGAAACCCGTTATGTCATATCAAAAGGCTGGTTCTGATTAAATGGTAAAAACAAAATAAATCTGTAATTGCACAAATGGTATATCCTGTATGTACATACAGTGCCTTTGGGAAAGTATTCAGACCCCTTGACTTTTTCCACATTTTATTACATTACAGCCTTATTCTAAAATTCCCCCACAATCTATACACAAAACCCCATAATGACAAAGCAAAAACAGGTTTGTTGAAATTTTATCAAATGTGTAAATATAAAAAAACGGAAATACCTTATTTATATAAGTATTCAGACCCTTTGCTATGAGACTCAAAATTGATCCTGAGGTCTTAGACAGTATTGTGTCAAGGCACAGATCTGGTAAAGGGTACCAAAAATTGTCTGCAGCATTGAAGGTCCAACAACACAGTGGCCTCCATCATTCTTAAATGGAAGAAGTTTGGAACCACTAACACTCTTCCTAGAGCTGGCTGCCCGGGCAAACTGAGCAATCGGGGAGAAGGGCCTTGGTCAGAGAGGTTACCAAGAACCCGATGGTCACTCTGACAGAGCTCCAGAGTTCCTCTGTGGAGATGGGAGAACCTTCAAGGAGGTCAACCATCTCTGCAGCACTCAACCAATCAGGCCTTTATGGTAGAGTGGCCAGCTCGCATAGAGTTTGCCAAAGGCACCTAAAGACTCTCAGGCCATGAGAAACAAGATTCTCTGGTCTGAAGAAACCAAGATTTAACTCTTTGGCATGAATGCAAAGCATTACGTCTGGAGGAAACCTGGCACCATCCCTACGATGTAACATGGTGGTGGCGGCATCATGCTGTGGGGAAGTTTTTCAGTGGCAGGGACTGGGAGACAAGTCAGGGTCGAGGAAAAAGCACAGAGAGTTCCTTGATGAAAACCTGCTCCAGAGCGCTCAGGACCTCAGACTGGGGCGAAGGTTCGCCTTCCAACAGGACAATGACCCTAAGCACACAGCCAAGACAACACAAGAGTGGCTTCGGGACAAGTCTCTGAATCTCCTTGAGTGGCCCAGCCAGAGCCCGGACTTGAACCCGATCGAGCATCTCTGGAGAGACCTGAAAATAGCTGTGCAGCGATGCTCCCCATCCAACCTGACAGAGCTTGAGCGGATCTGCAGAGAAGAATAGGATAAACTCCCCAAATACAGGCATGCCAAGCTTGTAGCTTCATACCCCAGAAGACTCGAGGCTGTAATCATTGCCAAAGGTGCTTCAACAAAGTACTGAGTAAAGGGTCTGTAATATTTAAAAAAAAATGTTTTAACAAATTAGCAAACATTTCTAAAAACATTTTTTTTCTTTGTCATTATGCGGTATTGTGTGTAGATTGATGAGGGAAAAAATATTGAATACATTTTAGAAGGCTGTAACCGAACAAAATGTGAAAATAGTCAAAGGGTCTGAATAATTTCCAATGGCACTGTATACAGTAGGTAGGAATAAAGTGACTAGGCAACAGATAGATAATAAACAGTAACAGCAGCGTATGTGATGAGTCAAAAGAGATTAGTGCAAAAAGGGTCAATCCAGATTTTCCGGGTAGATATTTAATTAACTATTTAGCAGTCTTATAGCTTGGGGGTAAAAGCCGTTCACTGTCCTCTTAGTTTCAGACCTGCATTGCTACTGCTTGCCGTGCGGTAGCAGAGAGAACAGTCTATGACTAGGGTGGCTGGAGTCTTTGACAATTTTTAGGGCCTTCCTCTGACACCGCCTGGTATAGAGGTCCTGGATGGTTAGGAAGCTTGGCACCGGTGATGTACTGGGCCGTACGCACTACCCTCTATTGTCCCTTGCTGTCAGAGGCCGAGCTGTTGCCATACCAGTCAGTGATGCAACCCTTTATGATGCTCTCAATGGTGTAAAACCTTTTGAGGATCTGAGGACACATGCCAAATCTTTTCAGTCTCCTGAGGGGAAATAGGTTTTGTCGTGCCTTCTTCACAACTGTCTAGGTGTGCTTGGAACATATTAGTTTGTTGGTGATGTGGACGCCAAGGAACTTGAAGCTCTCAACCTGCTCCACTACAGCCCTGTTGATGAGAATGGGGGTGTGCTCGGTTCTCCTTTTCCTGTAGTCCACAATCATCTCCTTTGTCTTGATCATGTTGAAGGAGAGGTTGTTGTCCTTGCACCACACGGTCAGGTCTCTAACCTACTCTCTATAGACTGTTTCACCGTTGTCGGTGTTGCGTCATCGATAAACTTAATGATGGTGTTGGAGTCGTGCCTGGCCGTGCAGTCATGAGTGAACAGGGAGTACAGGAGGGGGCTGAGCACGCACCCCTGAGGGGCCCCTGTGTTGAGGATCACTGTGGCAGATGTGTTGTTACCTACCCTTACCACCTGGGAGCGGCCCGTCAGGACTTCATTAGATATCGTGCACCAGCTGTTGTTTACCGATATACATAGACCACCACCCCTTGTCTTACCAGAGGCTGCTGTTCTATCCTGCTGATACAGTGTATAGACCACCACCCCTTGTCTTACCAGAGTCTGCTGTTCTATAGTCACCGGTCACTAGGAGCGCGGCCTCTGGGTAGGCATGTTCTTGTTTGCTTATGGCCGTATACAGGTTGTTGAGCAGGGTCTTAGTGCCAGCATCAGTTTGAGGTGGTAAATAGACAGCTACACAAAATATCTTGGTAGAGTGTGGTCTACAGCTTATCATGAGGTACTTTACCTCAGGCGAGCAGAACCTCGAGACTTCCTTAATGTGACATTACGCACCAGTTCTTGTTAACAGACACACCCCCTCCTCTGACCTTCAATGTTAGGTTAGGAACACCTGCATAAGTTGTTGATCTTTTAACCTTTGACCTTTGTGATGTCACCTCTGTTAATATGTGCATTCTATCGCAAAACCTTCACAGAACTCAGAACGCAGCCGCCATTCTGTCCTGCCGATGTATAGAAAAAACAGCTACATTTATATTTTCCATGTCCTTCTTTAGGCACAACTCTGATTAAATATATGATATTACAGTTCTTCAAATCACATTGATAGGATAGTCTCGAACAGAACTCATCCAGTTTATTCTCCATTGATTGCACGTTCACCAATAAAACAGAGGGTAGAGGCGATTTATCCACTCTCCGATGTAGTCTCGTCAGGTATCCCGCACGCCGGCCTCTATAGCGGTGTCTCATCCTTCTTCGAGTGTTGGGATTTAGGGCCTGAACCGCGATAATCAATGTCTTTCACCTCCGACTCATTGAAGTAGAAGTCCTCATTCAAAACGAGGTTAGTGATAGCTGTTCTGATGCCCAGAAGTTATTTTCCGTCATAGGAAACAATGGTGGAAACATTATGTACAAAAAAAAAGTTCAGATCAGCGCCAAAAAAACCGCACACCAAATAGCACAATAGGTCAGGAACACCTTAAAATGGCCGCCATTCCCTCCGGCGCCATTATTAGGTTAAACTACAGCATGGTTGCCATGGCAGCACAATTCCACAATACTAGAAAACAGTCAATTCATCAATTGGATCTGTTCTCCTTATCTTTGCAATGTGTGTGTTTAATGATGTGTTTGTGTGTGTCTACTACATCCAGATGAGCTAACTGATGCTCTCCAGTGAATTTGTGTCCATGAAGATGAATCAGGTCTCTTATTCACAGTGCTTAATTACACCATAGCAGTGTTATCTCCTAGACTAGACTAGCAGCTGGAGCTCATGGAATTGGCCCTACAAAGAGAAAATGAGGAAACACCAATAGAATCCTGACACGCATGATAAATACATTATGGTGAACAATGCCTTATTATTCCAAATGAATAAATGAAGAATTAACTAAGTGAATAGTGGAATTAATTCATAAGGGTGTGTGTGTGTGTGTGTGTGTGTGTGTGTGTGTGATCTTACTGGGCTGTTGAGGATCATGAGACACTGATCAAAGTGGTGGTGCTCCATGGTGGAGTGGCAGTAGAGCTGGGCCAGGGGATGGTCACTCCTGATAGAGACGTACACACAACCACTGTGAGATTCTGTGACACACACACACACACACACAGTACTGCAGCCTACCTCTGTATGTAGGAGTTGTTGACCCCTCTGTGGTCCAGGTCATGACTCAGAGTGGCGATCATCAAGGCCAGGGTCTCCAGATCAGTCATATTACTCTGACAGAGACGGAGATGGAGGGGAAAGAGAGAGGAGAGGGAGAGGGAGAGGAGAAGAGAGGGAGAGGAGAAGAGAGGGAGAGGAGAGGAGAGGAGAGGAGAGGAGAGGAGAGGAGAGGAGAGGAGAGGAGAGGAGAGGAGAGGAGAGGAGAGGAGAGGAGAGGAGAGGAGAGGGAGAGGAGAGGAGAGGAGAGGAGAGGAGGGAGAGGAGAGGAGAGGAGAGGAGAGGAGAGGAGAGGAGAGGGGAGAGGAGAGGAGAGGAGAGGAGAGGAGAGAATGAATCACACCATCCACTAAGATGTCGTTCATTATGAACAGTCATAGTATTAATGCACCAACTTCCATCACAGGCCACCAGCTAAACACATACAGTATAGACCATGAACACACAACTACACACACACACCTCAACACATCTTTCCACAGCTGTTATATACTCCTCTAGCTCTATGGAAGGACACAGGTACTTATCACAGGCCAGTATTACGACACGCGAGACAACAAGGGTTGGGCAAACACACTCACACAACAACTCTCAACACACACGTGCACGCACGCATGCACGCGCGTCCATACACACACACAGAGAGGGGAGTCAGTTGCTTAGCACTGTCTGCTTGAGAGAGCAGCTTACACATTAACTCAACAGCTATTTGTTAGCAACACCTGGATAGTAACCTTTAATCTAACAGAGGGAGTACATGTAGTCATCAGAACAGAGCATGTAGTCATCAGAACAGAGCATGTAGTCATCAGAACAGAGTATGTAGTCACCAGAACAGAGTATGTAGTCATCAGAACAGAGCATGTAGTCACCAGAACAGAGCATGTAGTCATCAGAACAGAGCATGTAGTCATCAGAACAGAGTATGTAGTCACCAGAACAGAGTATGTAGTCACCAGAACAGAGCATGTAGTCATCAGAACAGAGCATGTAGTCATCAGAACAGAGTATGTAGTCACCGGAACAGAGTATGTAGTCACCAGAACAGAGCATGTAGTCATCAGAACAGAGTATGTAGTCATCAGAACAGAGCATGTAGTCACCGGAACAGAGTATGTAGTCACCAGAACAGAGCATGTAGTCATCAGAACAGAGCATGTAGTCATCAGAACAGAGTATGTAGTCATCAGAACAGAGCATGTAGTCATCAGAACAGAGCATGTAGTCACCGGAACAGAGTATGTAGTCACCAGAACAGAGCATGTAGTCATCAGAACAGAGCATGTAGTCATCAGAACAGAGTATGTAGTCACCAGAACAGAGTCTGTAGTCATCAGAACAGAGCATGTAGTCATCAGAACAGAGCATGTAGTCATCAGAACAGAGTATGTAGTCACCAGGACAGAGTATGTAGTCATCAGAACAGAGCATGTAGTCATCAGAACAGAGTATGTAGTCATCAGAACAGAGCATGTAGTCATCAGAACAGAGCATGTAGTCATCAGAACAGAGCATGTAGTCATCAGAACAGAGTATGTAGTCACCAGGACAGAGTATGTAGTCATCAGAACAGAGCATGTAGTCATCAGAACAGAGTATGTAGTCACCAGAACAGAGTCTGTAGTCATCAGAACAGAGCATGTAGTCACCAGAACAGAGCATGTAGTCATCAGAACAGAGCATGTAGTCATCAGAACAGAGTATGTAGTCACCAGAACAGAGTCTGTAGTCATCAGAACAGAGCATGTAGTCACCAGAACAGAGCATGTAGTCATCAGAACAGAGCATGTAGTCATCAGAACAGAGTATGTAGTCACCAGAACAGAGCATGTAGTCATCAGAACAGAGCATGTAGTCATCAGAACAGAGTATGTAGTCATCAGAACAGAGCATGTAGTCATCAGAACAGAGCATGTAGTCATCAGAACAGAGCATGTAGTCATCAGAACAGAGCTTGGTGTGTGTACCGAGGGTTATATACTAGAACTGGGTTGGACTGGAACTGAGTTGGACTAGAACTGGGTTGGACTGGAACTGGGTTGGACTAGAACTGGGTTGGACTAGAACTGGGTTGGACTAGAACTGAGTTGGACTAGAACTGGGTTGGACTAGAATTGGGTTGGACTGGAACTGGGTTGGACTGGAACTGGGTTGGACTAGAACTGGGTTGGACTAGAACTGGGTTGGACTGGAACTGGGTTGGACTGGAACTGGGTTGGACTAGAACTGGGTTGGACTGGAACTGGGTTGGACTGGAACTGGGTTAGACTAGAACTGGGTTAGACTAGAACTGGGTTGGACTGGAACTGGGTTGGACTAGAACTGGGTTGGACTAGAACTGGGTTGGACTGGAACTGGGTTGGACTGGAACTGGGTTGGACTAGAACTGGGTTGGACTAGAACTGGGTTGGACTGGAACTGAGTTGGACTAGAACTGGGTTGGACTAGAACTGGGTTGGACTAGAACTGGGTTGGACTAGAACTGGGTTGGACTGGAACTGGGTTGGACTAGAACTGGGTTGGACTAGAACTGGGTTGGACTAGAACTGGGTTGGACTGGAACTGGGTTGGACTAGAACTGGGTTGGACTAGAACTGGGTTGGACTGGAACTGGGTTGGACTAGAACTGGGTTGGACTAGAACTGGGTTGGACTGGAACTGGGTTGGACTGGAACTGGGTTGGACTAGAACTGGGTTGGACTGGAACTGGGTTGGACTGGAACTGAGTTGGACTGGAACTGGGTTGGAGTGGAACTGGGTTGGACTGGAACTGAGTGTTTGGGATACGTTGAGTTCTGTTTCTGTCTGAGATACAGTACTTATTTGTTCAAGTGTCTTTGACTATTTATGATAATGATTCTTCTTATATCATATTACATCTGATATCTTCCAACTAAGACGCCAGAGTAATGCATTCAGAGGTACAACATTTGGTATTTAATTATATATATATATATTATTATATTAAGGTAACTGGAAGCCAATGCTGACTTGACAGAACACAGTGGTCGGACTGACCCGGAAACAGCACAGTTACAGCATGTTGACTCAATAGCCATTGGTCGGAATGACACAAATAAGACCTCCTGCCGGGGATATATTATTTATTGATTGGACGGAGTGACCCGGCACCCCTTCCATGCTGGCCATTGATTGTCTGAACTCACCTGTAACCGGCCAGATTTGAACAAGGCGAACATGCACTGGGAGGTGTTGAAGGCGTGTCTCCAGTTGTGGTAGGCCACGTTCTTCCTATAGTTCTTCTTAACACTCAGGATCCACTGGCACAGACTCTACAGAGAGAGAGAGAGGGGGAACGGAGGGAAAAGGGGGAGAGAGAGGGGGATATGAAGGAACACAGTAGGAGATAGACAAGACAAAGTGGGGAGAAAGAGGGAGAGATGAGGAGGAGGTGTTGGGAGAGGAGGAAGAAGAGGAGGGGAGGAGGAAGGGAAGAGGAGGAGTGGAGGAGGAGGGGAAGAGGAGGGGAGGGGAAGAGGAGTTGGTGGGAGAGGAGGAAGAAGAGGAGGGGAGGAGGAAGGGAAGAAGAGGAGGAGGGGAGGAGGAGGGGAAGATGAGTTGGTAGGAGAGGAGGAAGAAGAGGAGGGGAAGAGGAGGGGAAGAGGAGTTGGAGGGGAAGAGGAGGTGGGGGAGGAGGGGGCAAAAATGGCCAGCAAGAGAGAGGGAAAGGTTAAACAAGAAAATAGATAACAGACAGAATGACAGTGACTTTAATTGTATCTGTACATTCTCAAGCAGTAGAGCTTCAAATTGGCCAGACTGGCAATCTGATTGGTGTTATAGGAAAACTTAGACCACCCTGCTAATAGAATCACTGGATTCTGTTCATCCAATCTTTCCATGTCCATCCATTTACTGGCATAAGCTTCCAATCAACTCCCTATCAGCCAATGCATAGTGACTCACACATTTGTTCAATAATAATTTGATAATAAAAATTGACATTCATTATGACCTTTTTCTGAACCTCAAAGTCCTTCGCATTCTATAAGTTATGATGTCATTAGTCATCTATTGTGAGTGATGCATGACAAGGCCACTGTGGTGTGTTAAGGAATACTGATTAAGAGGGTGGTGAGCTGTTGTTATGAATGTGCAAACACACATATATGTACTCACACACATACAGGTATGTGCACATACATGCACATAGTCACGTATACACACACACACACACACACACACACACACACACACACACACACACACACACACACACACACCTTGTATTTCATCTGGAAGTTCTGGACTAGGTTGAGGTCTACAAACATGCGTATGGTGGCCTGAGTGGTCTCAGCGTCGGACAGCTCAAAGTCACTGAAACTGAACTCCATCAGACGCAGAGACTGGGCCGACGGAACAGTGGCCACCTTCACAAACAGAGAGAGGAGTGTGTGAGAGGGATGTACACATATACACTCATACGGTATGCACGCACGTACACACACACACACACACACACACACACACACACACACACACACACACACACATATACTATATGTATGCACATAAGCACACACACACACACACACACACACACACACACACACACACACACACACACACACACACACACACACACACACACACACACACCTCTCTAAGCACCAGGGATCTCTAGCAGGTATTAATAATTGATGAGCTGTGATCAGGGAGAGTATCTATCCGTGTTCGGCTCGCCTCCCCTTTAGCTGACAGACAGCACTTCTACCCAGAGCAGACAGGACACCCCTAATGCACAAAGGATCTCTCTCTCTCTCTCTCTCTCTCCTTTTAGATTAGAACCTCTCTTTCCTCGCTCCTCTCTCTCTCTTTATTGTCATGGGAAACATATGTTTACATTGCCAAAGCAAGTTAAATAGATAATAAACAAAAAGAGAAATAAACAAGAAAACACTTACAGTAAACATTACACTCACAAACGTACCAAAAGAATAAAGACATTTCAAATGTCATATTATGTGCAAATCTTCCTTTTGTGATGGCACACTGGTATTTCACCCAATAGATATGGGAGTTTATCAAAATGGGTTTGTTTTTGAATTCTTTGTGGGTCTATATAATCTGAGGGAAATATGTGTCTCTAATATGGTCATACATTGGGCAGGAGCTTAGGAAGTGCAGCTCAGTTTCCACCTCATTTTGTGGGCAGTGAGCACATAGCCTGTCTTCTCTTGAGAGCCATGTCTGCCTACGGCTGCCTTTCTCAATAGCAAGGCTATGCTCACTGAGTCTGTACACAGTCAAAGCTTTCCTTCAGTTTGGGTCAGTCACAGTGGTCAGGTATTCTGCCGCTGTGTACTCTCTGTTTAGGGCCAAATAGCATTGTAGTTAGCGTTTTAATTTTTTGGGTTGTGTCTAATTGTGTTGCTGTCCTTGGGCTCTGTGTGGTCTGCTTGTGTTTGTGAACAGAGCCCCAGGACCAGCTTGTTTAGGGGGCTCTTCTCCAGGTTCATATCTCTGTAGGTGATGGCTTTGTTATGGGAGGTTTGGGAATCGCTTCCTTTAAGGTGGTTGTAGAATGGTCTGCATGCATTATTCGGTGTGTTACGTTGTAAACGGAGGATATTTTTGCAGAATTTGTATGCAGAATGCGTTTGTCCCATTTTGTGAAGTCTTGGTTGGTGAGCGGATCACAGACCTCACAACCATAAAGGGCAATGGGTTCTAGAACTGATTCAAGTATTTTTAGTCACATCCTAATTTGTATGTCAAATTTTATGTTCCTTTTGATGGCATAGAAGGTCCTTCTTGCCTTGTCTCTCAGATCATTCACAGCTTTGTGGAAGTTAACCATGGCGCTGATGTTTAGGCCGGGGTATGTATCGTTTTTTGTGTGCTCTAGGGCAACGGTGTCTAGATGGAATTTGTATTTGTGGTCCTGGCAACTGGACCTTTTTTGGAACACCATTATTTTGGTCTTACTGAGTTTTACAGTCAGGGCCCAGGTCTGACTGTAGCGCCTTTCCTCTTCCTCTTCTGAGGAGGAGTAGCAAGGATCGAACCAATACGCAGCATGGTAAGTGTTCATCTTGTTTTTTTTATAAGAATAATGAACACTGAACAAAACAATAAACGACCACGTGAAAAAACACAACCGAAACATTTCCGTGTGGAACAAAACACTGACACGGAAAATAAGCACCCACAACTCAAAAGTGAAACCAGGCTACCTAAGTATGGTTCTCAATCCGGGACAACGATTGACAGCTGCCTCTGATTGAGAACCATACCAGGCCAAATACAGAAATCCCAAATCATAGAAAAAATAACATAAACAACCCACCCAACTCATGCCCTGACCATACTTAAAACAAAGACATAAAAGAACTAAGGTCAGAGCATGACACTGACAGAATCTGTGCAGAAGATCTAGGTGCTGCTGTAGGCCCTCCTTGGTTGGGGACAGAAGCACCAGATCATCAGCAAACAGTGGACATTTGATTCTAGTAGGGTGAGGCCGGGTGCTGCAGACTGTTCTAGTGCCCTTGCCAATTCGTTGATATATATGTTGAAGAGGGTGGGGCTTAAGCTGCATCCCTGTCTCACCCCACGGCCATGTGGGAAGAAATGTGTGTGTTTTTTGCCAATTTCAACCTCCCTGTTGTTTGTATGTTTTGTATGTTTGTATGTTTGTATGTTTTTCCCACAACATCACTTTCCATCAATTTGTATATCAGACCCTCATTCCAAATTGAGTCAAAAGCTTTTTGGAAATCAACAAAGCATGAGAAGGCTTTGCCTTTGTTTTGTTTATTTGTCAATTAAGGTGTCCAGGATAAATACGTGGTCGGTCGTACGGTAATTTGGTAAAAAAGACAATTTGACATTTGCTCAGTACATTTTTTTTACTGAGGAAATATACGACTATGCTGTTAATGATAATGCAGAGGAATTTCCCAAGGTTTCTGTTGATGCATATCGCCTGGTAGTTATTTGGGTCAAATCTGTCTCCACTTTTGGGGATATCAGTCCTTGGTTCCAAATATTGGAGAAGATGCCAGAGTTGAGGATGATGTTAAAGAGTTTAAGTACAGCCAATTGGAATTTGTGGATCTCTCTCTCTCTCTCTCTGTCTCTCTCTCTGTCTCTCTCTCTGTCTCTCTCTCTCAATTTTAAAGCCTAATCATTATGGTCAGTCTTTTTTCGTTATCCTCATAGGCCTGCATGAGTATCTACATGTGAGTCGTCATATTGGTTAGGTTTACATGCGCTGGAGTCACCTCATCTATACACGGTCCTTCCACTCAACCTGAAGGAAGGCATCTGTCTGGCAATGCTTGTATGGCCACAAGTGTGTGTGTGTGTGTGTGTGTGTGTGTGTGTGTGTGTGTGTGTGTGTGTGTGTGTGTGTGTGTGTGTGTGTGTGTGTGTTTTGTAAGTGCGTGTGTGGTAAGTTAATAAATTGTAATTTACCGCAGTTACCTGCAGCGCCCGCGTCTCTTCCTCTGCAGCAGAGGCATGATACGAAAGGACCTGAGAATGACACACACCACACACACACACACACACACACACACACACACACACACACACACACACACACACACACACACACACACACACAGTTATCCCTCTGACTACATTACTACAGGTAATAACACACCAGTGCTGGAAAAAGGTCCTCAAATATCATACTGTAGTAAAAGTAAATATACCTTTCATCTGTCATACTGTAGTAAAAGTAAATATACCTTTCATCTGTCATACTGTAGTAAAAGTAAATATACCTTAACAGAAAATGACTCAAGTAAAAGTGAATGTTACCCAGTAAAATGCTACTTAAAGTAAAAGTCTAAAAGTATCTGGTTTTAAATGTACTTAAGTACAGTGGTAGAAAAAAAATGAATCGTCAATCGTAAAAGTACAAAGTTAAAGTAATTGCTATACATCAAATTCCTTATATTAAGCAAACCAGAACGGCACACTTGTCTTATTATTTTTAATTACAGACAGATGGGCACACTCCAACACTCAGACATCATTTACGAACAAAGCATGAGTCCGTCTGATCAGAGGCAATAGGGAGGACAAAGTGTTAGTTCATTCTGTCCCATTTGAGCATTGTAAATGTAATGAGTACTTTTAGGTCATGGAAAAGGTATGGAATAAAAAGTGCATTATTTTCTTTAGGAATGTAGTGGAGTAAAAGTAAAAGAAAATATAATAAAAAAAATATAAAATATTTAAAAAATATATATAAAAAAAATATAAAATATCAAAAATATAAATTGTAAATTAAAGTACAGATTCCCCAGTAGTACTTTAAAGTATTTTTACTAAAGTACTTTACACCACTGTGCTGAAGGGTGGCTCGGTGGCAGGCAGGTTGAAGAACCAATTCCTTTAAAAAAAATGCATAAATATATAGTTATTGTATTTATATAGTATCCATTGAGGTTTTTCTGTCATTATTTTACACTATCTGGTATTAGTGCTTAAACCTAAACTTTTGAGCTTAACTGTACCCGTGTCAAATTGCCTACACAGCCAATCACAAGATAATGCTTTTGGGAACGGGCAGAAAAAGTTAACATCCATCCATTGAGGCAAAAAGGACATTGTCGAAGTTAACTTCAATAAGACAAAAGCTGCGAAAGGAGAGTTGAAAATAAAAAGAAGGGAGGCCCAGAAAAGTAATGTTTGTAAAAGATATGGTGAAGTGGCAAAAGAGGATGAGAGCACTGCCGGGCTATGTTATGTGTGATGATGTGAGGAACAAATTAGACAGTCACAAGAAGGGACTTCAAACAAGGCCTATGGCATGTCAAGGGAACTGTAGCTTAATGTTTAGATGGGTTAAATGGAAACTGAAATCTGGATGATTAACCAGAATAACCTACTGTTTTTTTGGGGCAAACTCCAAAGTCCTCTGATAATACTAGTCCTGTGCAAATCGACATCCCTGTGTTCTGAGAGAAATGTCTTGAGTTTTACAGGTGTTGCTCATGGTTTGAGCAAGAAAACAATAACTGATTCGATAAATTGCACAAAGTGCTGCACACATGAAGGGCATAGCCTATATATGAAGGGCCTACATGTATCAACTGTCATAGTGAATGTTTTTCTTTATATGTTTTTTTGCAAATGAATTGAAAGTCCCCAAAATGTATCAGCAGAAATATTGCGCCTACAATATTTAACCCTTTCTGTCAATAGATCGCAAAGTAGCATACAACTGAGCTAAACGTTTGGAACAAGTTCACTTGTGCAAGTTAGCTGTTTAGCTCACATCTGAAGGCTAGGGGGCATTTAAGATATCTTCTACTGCGGATCACTGAAATATCCTAATGATTATGATCACACTTCCTCAATTGAAATTGTATGGTTTGGTAGTATTTACAAACTTAGGCCAGCATCCCGGAGTCGCCTCTACACTGTTGACGTTGAGACTATTTAATGAAGCTGCCAGTTGAGGACTTGTGAGGCGTCAGTTTCTCAAACTAGACACTCTAATGTACTTGTCCTCTAGCTCAGTTGTGCACCGGGGCCTCCCACTCCTCTTTCTATTCTGGTTAGGGCCAGTTTGCGCTGTACTGTGAAGGGACAACACAGCGTTGTATGAGATCTTCAGTTTCTTGGCAATTCCTCACATGGAACAGCCTTCATTTCTCAGAACAAGAATAGACTGACGAGTTTCATGAGAAAGGTCTTTGTTTCTGGCCATTTTGAGCCTGTAATCGAACCCACAAATGCTGATGCTCCAGATACTCAACTAGTCTAAAGAAGGCCAGTTTTATTGGTTCTTTAATCAGTACAACAGTTTTCAGCTGTGTTAACATAATTGCAAAAGGGTTTTCTAATGATCAATTAGCTTTTTAAAATGATAAACTTGGATTAGCTAACACAATGTGCCATTGGAACACAGGAGTGATGGTTGCGGATAATGGGCCTCTGTACTCCTATGTAGATATTCCATTAAAAATCAGCTGTTTCCAGCTACAATAGTCATTTACAACATTAACAATATCTACACTATTTCTGATCAATCTGATTTTATTTTAACTGACAACAAAATGTGCTTTTCTTTTCAAAAACAAGGACATTTCTAAGTGACCACAAACTCTTGAATCCAGCTACATCAAACTGAAATCTGAAATCAGAAACACGTTTGGTCGTTTTCACAGCTTCCCCCCCCCTCCCTTACAACCGGTCAAACTGATGATTTATTGTTGTTGTTGCTTTATTGTGTTTTCTCCCCAGTCCCTAAACGTTCTTTGCTCCCTCTGCGACGGATGACAGAGAAAACTTTACCGATGTCAGCTACATTGAAGCATTTCATTCTATCCATCTATTATATTATTCTGTTGAGCAAGAGTTTATTTAGTCCTCTAGGGCAACATATAATGACAAAAGAGAAGCTGCATGTATCTAAATCAGGCAAAACAAAATCCTGCACCCCGTGTCAATGAAAATCGTTCAG
>NC_056443.1:30305693-30348193 GCF_018296145.1 Oncorhynchus tshawytscha
TCTTAGCTAGCAGTCATCATGAATCAAGTCGACAATCTACTGGCAAATCCATTTCAATCCTTGTCATATAGCAAATTATGAAGAGACATTATAGATAAAGCATATTGGTGCTCATCAGCCATTGGACATTACATTACACAAGTTGGAAATCGCAAATTCAACAATGAGTGGTTTGGAAGGAATCAGTGGCTAAATGCAAGTGTTGCAAAGCAAGCACTATTCTTCAGTGGAGTGGGTGTGTGGTCTAAGTCTGCGTTTAAGGGTCTCTTTTCCAAGTTTAAAAGGATAAACATTCAACACCACTGGCCATGAAAGGTAGAATACATTGGTCTTGCTGTCAATCCAGCATGACTTCTGCCACATTCAAAACAACTGGAGACTCGGAACATCTCAGATGTCAACTGGGAACTGGAAAAAAATGAGCTCCGACTGGGAAAATACAGTCATCCAACTCTGAATTCCAAGTCGGGAACTCGCGCCTCTTTCTACAACATCGACATGAAGATCACCAACGTCATGATTCAACCTATTTTTTTTACGAGTTTATAATTATAATTTTTTTACCTTTATTTAACTAGGCAAGTCAGTTAAGAACGACCTAGGAACAGTGGGTTAACTGCCTGTTAGAACGACCTAGTCAGCTCGGGGGTTTGAACTTGCAACCTTCCGATTCCTAGTCCAACGCTCTAACCACTAGGCTACCCTGCCGCCCCCGAGTTCCCAGTTGTCTTGAAAGCACCATAAATCCAGAGAATGCCTGACTTTGATGTCAAACTTTTACTAAATGTTTTGATGACTAACAGTTTGTGGGCGTATAACAGTTTGTCACCGTTATAGTGCAATTCATGTATTGTTCAGTGTTGTTTAGTGGCTTTGCTGGCATGCATCAAAAATATTTTGGGGGAGTTTTCCCCGCCAAGATTTACATGCTATTTACATGCTATCACCGCAGGCTAGCCTACACCAAGCCCAACACAGGCTAGCACACACCAAGCCCACACCAGCCCAACATGGCCAGCCTACAACAGCCTAACACGAGCCAGCCCACACCAAGCCCAACACAGGCTAGCCCACACCAGCCCAACATGGCCAGCCTACAACAGCCCAACATGGGCCAGCCTACAACAGCCTAACACAGCCCAACATGGGCCAGCCCACACCAAGCCCCCAACACAGGCTAGCCCACACCAAGCCCACACCAGCCCAACATGGCCAGCCTACAACAGCCCAACACGGGCCAGCCTACAACAGCCCAACACAGGCCAGCCAACACAGGCTAGCCCACACCAAGCCCAAGACAGGCTAGTCCACATCAAGCCCAACACAGGTTAGCCCACACCAAGCCCAACACAGGCTAGCCCACACCAAGCCAATGCAGGCTAGCCCACAAAAAGCCTAACACAGGCTAGCCCACACCAGCCCAACATGGTCAGCCTACAACAGCCCAACACGGGGCAGCCTACAACAGGCCAGCCCACACCAAGCCCAGCACAAGTTACCACACACCAAGCCCAGCACAGGCTAGCCCACCCCATGCCAACATGCAACAATTTAAAATATTTTACTGAGTTACAGTTCATACAAGGAAATTGAAATAAATTCAATAGGCCCTAATCTATGAATTTCACATGACTGGGAATACAGATATGCATCTGTTGGTCACAGATACCTTAACAAGAAGCAGGGGCGTGGATCAGAAAACCAGTCAGTATCTGGTGTGACCACCATTTGTCTCATTCATTGTGAAACTTCTCTTTCGTATAGAGTTGATCAGGCTGTTGATTGTGGCCTGTGGAATGTTGTCCCACTCCTCTTCAATGGCTGTGTGAAGTTGCTGGATATTGGCAGGAACTGGAACACGCTGTCGTACACGTTGTTCCAGAGCATCCCAAACATGCTCAATGGGTGACGTCTGGTGTGTATGCAGGCCATGGAAGAACTGGGACATGTTCAGCTTTCAGGACTTGTGTACAGATCCTTGCGACATGGGGCCGTGCATTATAATGCTGAAACATAAAGTGATGGCGGCAGATGAATAGCAGGACAATGGGCCTCAGGATCTCATCACAGTATCTCTGTGTGTTCAAATTGCCATCAATAAAATACAATTGTGTTCGTCGTCCGTAGCCTGTGCCTGCCCACACCATAACTCCACTGCCACCGTGGTGCACTCAGGAAACGTTGACGTTGGCAAACCACTCGCCCACACGACACCATACTCGTTGTCTGCCATCTGCCAGGTACAGTTAAAACCGGGATTCATCTGTGAAGAGCTTCTCCAGTTTGCCAGTGGCCATCGAAGGTGAGCATTTGCCCACTGAAGTCGGTCACGACGCCGAACTGCAGTGAGGATGACGAGTAAGCAGATGAGCTTCTCTGAGACGGATTCTGACAGTTTGTGCAGATATTCTGTTCTGCGGTTGTGAGTCCGGATGGACATACTGCTAAATTCTCTACAACGAATTATGGTAGAAAAATAAACGTTAATTTCTCTGGCAACAGCTTTGGTGGAAATTCTGCATGCCAATTGCACACTCCCTCAAAACTTGAGACATCTGTGGTATTGTGTTGTGTGACAAAGCTGCAAATTTTAGAGTGGCCTTTTATTGTCCTTATCTTGGCAAAGGAGAAATGCTTACTATAACAGGGATGTAAACACATGTGTGCACAACATTTGAGAGAAATAAGCTTTTTGTGCGTATGGAACATTTCTGGGATCTTTTATTTCAGCTCATGAAACCAACACTTTACATGTTGCATTTATATTTTGTTCAGTATAGTTATATAAACTTAACAGTTTCTCTTCTAAAAATATATGTGTGATAGTAACAACTCGGTTGTCTATCTGATACAATGTGTCAGATACCTTTAACACTTGAAAATCAGGCAATAATGCATTGAATTAAATTGTAAGAATGATTAATTATTTAGAAAATGTATTATTATTAAATAGCAAAGGTGCATTGGCCCATCGTGCCAATGTGGTCATGTTTGTTGGGTTGTTGCCCTATGAGTGAGTGAGTGAGTGAGTGAGTGAGTGAGTGAGTGAGTGAGTGAGTGAGTGAGTGAGTGAGTGAGTGAGTGTAGAGGTATAAGAATAAGTCTCCAGTGGATTTGAGTCAAAAACAGTCCGCTCCAATATGGTTGGCACACTGTTTTCTTTGATGCGTGTGTGAGAGTGAGTGTGACAGTGAGAGTGAGTGTGTGTGTTGGTCATCATTAAAACTCTCACATCAGAGCTCTCCTTTATCTAGACTAGATATGATTAGATGGTAATAGAAACTGATGAGAGAGACTGAGCAGCTGGAGAATGTGATGGAATTGGCTTGAATGGTACTGGACAGGATAGTGTGTGTGTGCCTGTTTGCCTGCGTGTGCGTGCGTGTGTGTGTGTGACGAGAGAACAGGATCACAGGTTAACACCAGGGGCTGGATTCCTACTCCACGAGAACATTCCGGAACAGAACAAAGAGTAAAGCAGAGAAGTTGTTCTGTTCTGGCTTCATCTAAAAAAGACTCCTTGGACATTCAGTCTTTGGGCTAACTATCACAGTGTGTTCTCATCAACACTGAGCCTGGCAAGTAAACTGTGTGTGTGTGTATGTGTGTATGTGTGTATGTGTGTATGTGTGTGTGTGTGGGGGGGGGGTGTACGTGCGCCTGCTCCTGAAACACCTCCCACCACTGAGTCAAAGCTAACATCCTGCTATTAGCTGTATCCCTTAGGCCCCCGCAGAAGGCTACAAATGTCTGGCTCCCCAGGCAGGAGTAGTCCTACAGTATACACAGAACAACCTATTTGGCCCATTAGAAGATGGAAACAGAGTAGAACGTGTTTGGGTCTGCCAAGCCAGAATGTAAAAGAACGAGACACAATGGGCTGGAGGGGGGGGTGACAACCACGTCTGTTTCATTTCACTTCTGTCCTCCTGGATGTCTCAGTTTCTTTGTCTCTAACTCTTGCCTGGGAGCAAGCTCTCTCCTTCTGTCTCTCCCCATTTCTCTACTGTCAGTAGAGAAGAGCACACTCTCTCAGACAAGTAGACAGACTGACACACACACACACACACACACACACACACACACACACACACACCCATCCCACTACCCACGCTCCCGCCCACATTCAATCCTAATGGCTGCGAGGTGTAGAGTGGGTGAGGTGGCGATAGATAAAGGCTGAGGTGGGTGGGGTTAGATCCTTCCTGTTTGGCCCTGTCTGGGGGTGTCCTCGGATGGGGCCACAGTGTCTCCTGACCCCTCCTGTCTCAGCCTCCAGTATTTATGCTGCAGTAGTTAATGTGTCGGGGGGCTAGGGTCAGTTTGTTATATCTGGAGTACCTCTCCTGTCCTATTCGGTGTCCTGTGTGAATCTAAGTGTGCGTTCTCTAATTCTCTCTTTCTCTCTCTCTCTCTCTCTCAGAGGACCTGAGCCCTAGGACCATGCCCCAGGACTACCTGACATGATGACTCCTTGCTGTCCCCAGTCCACCTGGCCGTGCTGCTGCTCCAGTTTCAACTGTTCTGCCTTATTATTATTCGACCATGCTGGTCATTTATGAACATTTGAACATCTTGGCCATGTTCTGTTATAATCTCCACCCGGCACAGCCAGAAGAGGACTGGCCACCCCACATAGCCTGGTTCCTCTCTAGGTTTCTTCCTAGGTTTTGGCCTTTCTAGGGAGTTTTTCCTAGCCACCGTGCTTCTACACCTGCATTGCTTGCTGTTTGGGGTTTTAGGCTGGGTTTCTGTACAGCACTTTGAGATATCAGCTGATGTACGAAGGGCTATAGAAATTTGATTTGATTTGATTTGAGGTGAACAGTAGATGCTCCGACGCCTGGCGGGCTCCGAGACGTATGAGAACAAATCACCCCCCAGGATCAGGGTGATGGATTCAACTACTCTCATTCTCCATCTCATCTCCTCCTCCATTTCGTTCCCCATCTCATCTCCTCCTCCATTTCGTTCCCCATCTCATCTCCTCCTCCATTTCGTTCCCCGTCTCATTCTCCATCTCATCTCCTCCTCCATTTCGTTCCCCGTCTCATTCTCCCTCTCATCTCCTCCTCCATTTCGTTCCCCGTCTCATTCTCCCTCTCTGTCTGTCTTTCCTCCCCAGTTAAATAGATCTGATAAGCTCACACCAGTTTAAGACTTTTGGGATGTTGGTAGTTGGTGATGTACTGTATGAGCAGCAGCTTGTGTGGTTTGAACCCAAATCCGTACGAAACCATAACCTTCAGGTGATCTTTAGTTCAAATGCCACACTGTCCATTAACAGCCTACTACAAGGCAGAAAAGACAGACAATTTCTGATTCCATCTAGTCAGCAACAATAATGTATTAGTATTTATTTAATATTAATTTATTAGTATTTATTTAGTATGTATTTATTTAATATTAATTTATTAGTATTTATTTAGTATGAATGTATTCGTATTTATTTAGTATTTATTTATTAGTATTTATTTAATATTAATTTATTAGTATTTATTTAGTATGCATTTATTAGTATTGATTTAATATTAATTTATTAGTATTGATTTAATATTAATTTATTTGTATTATTTTAATATTCATTTATTTGTATTTATTTACTAGTATTTATTTACTATTAATTTATTCGTATTTATTTAGTATTTATTAGTACTTATTTAGTATTTATTTATTAGTACTTATTACATAGTACAGCCATTTTATTCTTGCTACCAAGAATGGTTTAGATAAATAGAAGACAAATCGTTGTTAACCTAAACTGAGTTCAATTGCGTTGAATTCAGTTGAGTTCCAAGTCATTAGACCCTGATCTTGGACAGCTTGTGAAAAAAAAGGCATGAAGTAGAAGGAAGTCTCACTGATTGTTCTAATAGTCAACACTTGACTTTCCATCTCCTGACAGACCTCCCTATTACTTATTAAGACATGAAGTTTAGCTGCCCACGTGGGCACCCAGCATAGCCAGTCAGGCAGCATAACAAGTCCGTAGCTCTCCACTGGGCCCTTGGCCTGTGCTTGTTAGGCCATCTCTGAAAGCCTTCCAAAAGGGAAAGAAAAATCGCCTTTCAATGTGATAGATTGCTCCTAAACAGATTGTGATGGAGGAGCTGTCAAATGTGTCTCAAAAGGGGTTCATAGAAGAGTTTTTATATCAGGGTCCTTTAATAGGGACAGGGCCGTAGCTCCGGATCCGATGTTGTCGCTCTCGCCAAGGGGGGATGATGTAGGACTTTTCTTCAAACTAAAGTCAACTCTGTTAAAGTCAGAGAGGTCTTGACTAAACATCATAGTTGGGGTCAGGAGCTTTTCCTGAACACATTACCCTTCACCTGTAAAAACTCCTGGCACTACACAAAGATCCTTGCTGGAGGACTCTCTCTTTCACTTCCCCCTCCCCCACCCCATCTTCATAGGCCTACAAACACAATCCCTCAAATCTTACGAATACGTAGTTCATTTATACTACCAAGTTTAAATCATAATCATTGTAAATAATGATTGTCAATTAGTAATTCTCAATTGAAAGCCCTTCACATTGGATTGGGGTAGTATCTCATCCCATCCACCAACTATGTCTAGATACATAGCAGCCATATTTGTTATATTAGACAACCAGTTTCAAATGATCCATGTTTAATAGTTAGAGGTTATCGCCTTACCTTTTGGGGGTGTCCATGGCCTCTCCCAGGTCCTCATATTCCATGTGAAACACGCTGGAGAAGGAGTTCTGGAACATACAACCACCACAACAGCAGCCATTACTGACTACGAAGGGAGACAAAGGGAGAGAGACATGCCAGCCCAGTAAAAATGAGGGAGAGTGTGTGTGTGTGTGTGTGTTTGTGCAAACCGCGAGAATACTAAGCATAATGATGATACCCGATGGTAGCAGCGTGTCGTTTTTAATTATTAAACCCAAACCATAGCCCTAACTTTAACCACTCGGGATGAATGACTAAACGGTTAACCTCTGCATTATTCCTGTTTTGCCCATGCAACCATGCTGAATTAATGCGCCAAAAATAGACATTTGTTTATAATACGTTGAAATTTGACAGGGAAACTATGAGATCTTGTTGGTCTGTGTGTGTGTCTGCGCTCGTCAGGTTTGCATGGGCCCTCATGTAAGTTAAAAATACCTGAATGCTGATTGGTTAAAACAGCATTCCAGCCAGTGTCTATTCCACAAGTTATTAACATCGGCTAAATCTATGATGTTAAGATTCCTATTTACTCTGTCTCATCAGCCCAGCCAGGCAATTTATAAACTTGATCTTCACTATAAAAAACATCTAGACATTATCTCACATTTCTTTTAGACTAACATTTAGTTTTCAACAGTGGAGATTTGTATAAACCATGCTGTCTGTCTCTCCGACATTTGCAACATTGTTTCAATATTCTAATTCGATCTCCAGCTGTCCCATAGTAATGAGCGTGTTGGGAGTCGGGAGGAGACAGACAGTCAGGCAGCGTTTCTCAGCCAGTCGAAATCATGAATCAGCTGGCATAATTTGTATGTATAAATACAAAGACATGTCAATTGAAAAAAGTGCAGCTAGTTTAGTTTGCAGTCTTTCCAGCTTCAGATTGAAGTGATTGTGTTAGCTGTGTTGTTGGCTAGCTCCTCTGAACAACAATATCCTGATGAGTGAGCACATTATCTATGCCAAGCGAAATCGCGCCACATTACCTCATTGTTATTGATGTATCCAAATAGTCACTAGAAAACAGCTTAAACAAATGCAAATGCAGCTACTTTGCTGTTATTCTGGCTGCACTTTTTGACGTAACTGTAAATTAGCCATAATTGGCCAGCCAGTTTGGCAATGGAACATTTAGAACGAACGACTGGGTTGCGTCCATAGATACAGAACAAAAAGACTGAATGACTGGGTTGCGTCCATAGATACAGAACAAAAAGACTGAATGACTGGGTTGCGTTTCTGGCAACCAAAACGATAGAACGAACGACCAGCCGGCTTGGGTAGCAACCCTAGATTTGTGTCGGGATTATATCTTGTGGCAGGCTGAAATAGTATAAATAAATTCATCAAAATCAAGTTTTTAATGAAAATATGTCAATCATTATTTGAATATGTTGGTAACCCATTACATAAAAGTGATAATGCCCTCGAAGCCGGTGTATGGAAGATATATTTGCATGGTTTGTCGGCAAATACCATTTAAATGTAGATGTTTTTTGCATTGGATATATTTACCATATCATATGGAGACAGAAACATAAACCTTTTATCTTATCATAAGTAGACATAATTGCAAATGATTAAATCCTTCCAATAGAAATAAAAAAATGATTTAGTTATGAATTAAACTTTAAGTAAATGAGTTGACTCTTCACATGGGATGATTTCACTGAACAACAAAAGAAAGGGAATATTGAATGATCCTCAATGATCCATTGCATCTCCCAAAAACGTTTTCAACATCTGTAAAATGATAGTCTAGAAACTAAAGCTTTGGTTGTCTTCCTCTCAGGCTTCCATGTCTTCTCACTGGACCTCATCAATGTCCACCTCTTGAACATCAGACTCTGAGGCCTCATTTTCACTGTCACTTTCCAACCTTGTTGAGGATGGCTCATTGTCAGGCTCACAAATACTCAAATTTGCTCAGATGGCCACCGATTTTTCAACCCTTGTATTGGTCAGCCTGTTGCGTGCTTTGTTGTATGTGTTCACCAACAAGGACCAGATGCACTCTGAGGCGGTTGATGTTTGTGGGATTTGGAGGATGATGGAGGCAGGGGAAAGAGCCTCAGATCCACAAAGTCCCTTCCACGAGGTGGCTGATGAGATATGTTGGCACGACTGCCATATTACATCTCCATCCCAAAGCCCTTGCTTGGAAGTGTATTTCGCCAGACTGCCAAGAACCTTGCCCTTATTCAGGCCAAGGTGGCGAGACACGGTAGTGATGACACCATAGGCCTTGAGCTCTGCTCCAGACAGGATGCTCCTGCCAGCATACTTGGGGTCCAACATGTACACTGCGGCGTGTATGGGCTTCAGGTAGAAGTCTTCATGCTTTTTGATGTATTTCAGAACTGCAGTTTCCTCTGTTTGTGCAATGGCTACTGCTATAGGTTTCAGGAGTTTCAGGCTGCTTACCACTCTCTCCCGAAATAAATCATCCAGGAGGAACCTCTTGATGGGGCTGTCCACATCGGCAGACTGTGATATGGCCATTTCTTGGAGAAACTCCTTCCCCTCCAGGAGGCTGTCAAACATGATGACAACACCACCCCAACGGGTGTTGCTGGGCAGCTTCCATGCGGTGCTCTTTATTCTTCTCACTTTGCTTGGTGCGGTAGATTACTACTATAACTTGATGGCCCTTCACATGCGCCTTAACCATTTCCTTGGCTCTCTTGTAGAGTGTATCCATTGTTTTCAGTGACATGAGGTTCTCGAGGAGCAGATTCAATGCATGAGCAGCACAGCCAATGGGTGTAATGTGAGGGTAGGACTCCTCCACTTTAGACCAAGCAGCCGTCATGTTCACAGCATTGTCTGTCACCAGTGCAAATACCTTCTGTGGTCCAAGGTCATTGATGACCGCCTTCAGCTCATCTGCAATGTAGAGACCAGTGTGTCTGTTGTCCCTTGTGTCTGTGCTCTTGTAGAATACTGGTTGAGGGGTGGAGATGATGTAGTTAATAATTCCTTGGCCACGAACATTCAACCACCCATCAGAGATGATTGCAATACAGTTTGCTTTCTCTATGATTTGCTTGACCTTCACTTGAACTCTGTTAAACTCTGCATCCAGAAAATGTGTAGATAAAGCATGTCTGGTTGGAGGGGTGTACGCTGGGCGAAGAACATTCAGAAATCTCTTTCAATACACATTGCCTGGGAGCATCGGAGGTGAACTAGTTGCATACACAGCTCGAGCAATACATTCATCTGCATTTCTCTGACTACGTTCCTCCATTGAGTCAAAAAAACATCTGATTCCAGGAGGATCATGAGCTGTTGTTATCGATAAGGTGTCTGATTCATCATTTCCACCTAGAATAGAAGCAGAGTGACTTTTGTCCGAGGTTGCTTGTTGTGAGCACTGAGGGAACATTATGCACTTGGCCAGATGATTCTGTATCTTTGTTGCATTCTTCACATATGATTTGGCACAGTATTTGCACATATACACAGCTTTGCCTTCTACATTAGCTGCAGTGAAATGTCTCCACACATCAGATAGTGCCCGTGGCATTTTCCTGTAAAAATTTGAAAAATATGAGTAAAAAAATAACAAACACAATTCCATGTAGATATAAATAGTTAAGCAGATAGATTAAACAACCCCTTTGTAAGATAAATGTTTTAAAATGAAACATGTATGGAAACAGGTGAAATAACACTCCTCAGTTAGCAGGCTCAAGCAAGCTAAAACCCACATGGTAGCAACAACTAACTAGCAGAAATGGTTAAGTTAGAAATTATTTAAACGCACTTTGCTGTCGGCTACTATTTATTAGTTAACAAAAAATCATGTATGTCATATCAAATATATTCACCCCACCCAGTATTGTAATCAAAACTTACCAGAAAGCATGTAGTCCTTGGCTCAGACAGTGTAGTAGTGTGGGCTCAAAAGCATCTCATTAGTGTGCACTAGCTTGAGAATCAGCTGTACATGTGATGGAAGAATGCACTGTGCATGCAGAGGGTTGCAATTCCATTGAATTGGGGATAGTTTAACCAAAACATGCCACAAGACCTAGAATTGCCTTATGTGTATCCCACAAAAAAAGGTTCACTGTTATAATCAAACTTTTTTGCTGAATTTAAGCAAAATTCCCCAAATTCCCGGGCTTCCCATGGAAAATTTACGAAAGAATTCTGGAAATTTACTGAAAAGTTTTCCGGCCCTTTGCCACCCTATGAACCACCGAGACCAACCGGTAATTACTGAGGCACCACCATCCGTACAACCCTCTCTCTCCCCACTCCCAACGGAGAGAGGGAAGTTTATATATTTCAGGCCTGGCCAGAAGCTGAGTTTATTTCAGCATTCCCTGACTCATGGTTACCCCCTTATAGGGACTTGTTTTCAACCTGCGCTCTCCCTCTCGCAAAGTATCCTTTTTCCATTTTTAAGAGCCGAGAGGGTGAGGCGGGATGTTCTGATCCTGTGTAAGTCAACTACATGAGAGTGGGGGAAGTTGTATTCAAAAATGTCAACAAATAAATAATCTACCTCACTTTCTATCACTGGGTGTCATACAACTCAATCTGAGTTAAGTCTGAATGGGTCTCGTGTTAAACATACAGAATATCGCTGTCAAGCTTTAGCCTGTCAGGGAAAGTTTACATTAAGTCCCTAAGGGTTTACTTTAAAAAAAAAAATGTTTGTTTGGGTATATACTTCCACCTATGTCAGTGGTGTTTGGCTGGATTTTATAGCAGCAACACAAGGGACTTTTATCGAGACATGCCTGTAATTGTTTAGTGTAATAACTAATCCAGGTTGTTTATAAAGGTCCATGTTGGCTAAACGAATCCCAGTCGCCTTGTCTGGCCTGGTTGGTTATATGACATCTGATACACCTCTCTGTTGGATTCAAGTCGGTGTCTGACCCAAAACAACAATGTGATGAGAGTTTTAACGGCAGGAGAGCATGCTGACTTCCCGTCGGCGAACCAAATGTCAGAGTCTATCAGATATCCCATCGCCACTTTTACGGCTCAGTGGATAATGTGTACAACGTCCCTAGACAAGTCACATAAAGGAACAGAAGCATCCCTGTTAATTCAGTTAACAAGATTTCATAGCTCTAACTTGACAAATGACCCGGAGGCTTGTTAAACGCTAGCTTGGTCATTTACTGGACTTAGCTTGTAGAGGGAGTTTACAAACAGAGGAACATCAAATCAAATTGTATTTGTCACATGTCCCGAATACAACAGGTAGGGCCTGTTACAGTGAAATGCTGACTTACAAGCCCTTAACCAACAATGCAGTTAAGAAAATACCTAAAAAGAAAAGTAAGAGATAAAAATAACAAATAATTAAAGAGCCGCAGTAAATAACAATAGTGGGCTGTATACAGGGGGTACCGGTACAGAGTCAATGTGGAGGTTATATACAGGGGGTACCGGTACAGAGCCAATGTGCTGGGGCACCGGTGTAGAGGTAATATGTACATGTAGGTAGAGTTATATGGCTTAGTTGAGTTAGTACAGACGTTTACATTGAGAGAAGCATATGGGCTTGTCATACAGAGAGACAATGTATGGCCTCTCTCTCTCTCTCTCTTGAGGACTTGTGAGGCATCTGTTTCTCAAACTAGACACTCCAATGTACTTGTCCTCTTGTTCAGCTGTGCACCGGGGCCTCCCACTCCTCTTTCTACTCTGGTTAGGGCCAGTTTGTGCTGTTCTGTGAAGGGAGTAGTACACAGTATTGTACGAGAATAGACTGACGAGTTGTTGGATATATATATATATATATATATATATATATATATATATATATACACACACATAGAGAGAGAGAAAGCGAGAGAAAGACAGCGAGAGAGAGAGAGAGAGAAAGAGAGAGAAGAACCAGCTGGCCTGGCAACGAGAAACACACACACACAGTCACCTGGATGGCTCCCAAAGACAGAGACAGAGACAGACAGACAGACAGACAGACAGACAGACAGACAGGACAGATCGTGATTGATTCCCTTTGACCAGAGTGCCACTCTTACTTCAGTGGCATTAGAAGAGGCCCTTTCTCCTCTCCTGATTGTGAAGGTGACTCATTTCGGGCAAAACAACTTTCAATCCAAATTGCAGCCTTTTACAGAAAAGCTTTCAGCTCTCTCTAGTCAACTCCATCCTTTTCTCCCTCTTAAAGTCTTAAACACAATACAACATAATGGAGACGTCTGGTCTTAGTGTCTAGTGTTCTCCTCTTCTTACTCACTGCAATACATCACACTCCTCGCCGTAGATAAAAGTATCATTTTTTTCTGGAGGCTGTGGGGGGACTGTATGTGTGAAAGGGGAGTGGGAGAGTGTGTGTGTGTGTGTGTGTGTGTGTGTGTGTGTGTGTGTGTGTGTGTGTGTGCGTGAGCAAACGTGCGTTCATGTTTATAATATATAATATTCCAAAGGTAAAAGTATATTATTAATATCAAAGAGTTTGACATCCTATTTATAGGACTATTGAGAACTACATCGAAACTTCCATCTAAACTTCCACATCTAAAATCTGAGGTTTGTGTGCGGCTGCTCGGCCATTGAAACCCATTTCATGAAGCTCCCGACAAGCAGTTCTTGTTCTGACATTGCTTCCAAAGGCAGTTTGGAACTTGGCAGTGAGAGTTGCAACCGAGGACAGACGATTTTTTACACGCTACGCGCTTCAGCTCTCGGTGGTCCCATTCTGTGTGCTTCTGTGGCCAACCACTTCACAGCTGAGCTGTTGTTGCTCCTAGACGTTTCCACTTCACAATAACAACACTTACAGTTGACCGGGGCGGCTCTAGCAGGGCAGAAACTTGACAAACTGACTTGTTGGAAAGGTGTTATCCTATGACAGTGCCACGTTGAAAGTCACTGAACTCTTCAGTACGGGCCATTCTACAACCAATATTTGTCTATGGAGATTGCATAGCTGTGTGCTTGATTTTATACACCTGTCAGCAACGGGTGTGGCTGAAATAGCCGAATCCACTCATCTGAAGCGGTGTCCACATACTTCTGTTTATATAGCGTAGGTATTTCTCTTGTCGAGGTGGGATAGGGCAGTGTGCAGTGTAATGGTGATTGCGTCGTTCATGGATCTGTTGGGGCGGCATGTGAATTGTAGTGGGTCTAGGTCAGTGGAGGCTGCTAAGAGGAGGACGGCTCATAATTACTGCTGGAATGGAGTAAATAGAATGGTATCAAACACATGGAAACCATGGAAACCATGGAAACCATGAGTTTGAAGTATTTGATATCATTCCACACATTCCGCCTCAGCCACAAGCCCGTCCTCCCCAATTAAGGTGCCACCAACCTCCTGTGGTCTAAGGTGTCGTGTAAGGTGGAGGTGATATGATCCTTAACTAGCCTTAACAAAGCACGTCATGGTGACCGAAGTGAGTGGTACGGGGCGATGGGCATTTAATTCAGTTACCTTTGCTTTCTTGGGTACAGGAACAATGGTGGACATCTTGAAGCAAGTAGGGACAATAGACTGGGATAGGGAGGGATTGAATATGACCGTAAACACTCCAGACAGCTGGTCTGTACCTACTCTGAGAATGCAGCTTGGGATGCACATTTTATTTCAATATAGCTCTTTATTTAGGTTGATGGTGTGGCGTTAAAACAATAACGTTGATTCATGACACCATTTTACTATCAACATTGAAACAAGGCCAAATCAAATGTCTAATTAATAAACATAATTCCAACCACCTAATATAATGTATATAGGATGAAAATGTGTCATTTTCAATCCAATTTCAACATATACATAGTTCTGATGATTATGTTGAAATTAGATTGGTTGAGTCAATGTATTTCAGATCAAGTTTTTATTTAACCCTTATTTAACCAGGTAAGTTGACTGAGAACACATTCTCATTAACAGCAACAACCTGGGGACTAGTTACAGGGGAGAAGAATGAGCCAATTGTAAGCTGGGGATGATTAGGTGACCATGATGGTATGAGGGCCAGATTGGAAATTTAGCCAGGACACCAGGGTTAACACCCCTACTCTTACAATGTGCCATGGGATCTTTAGTGACCACAGAGAGTCAGGACGCCCGTTTAACGTCCCATCCGAAAGATGAAACCCTACACAGGGCAATGTCCCCAATCACTGCCCTGGGGCATTGGGATATTTTTTTTAGACCAGAGGAAAGTGTGCCTCCTACTGGACCTCTAACACCGCTTCCAGCAGCATCTAGTCTCTATCCAGGGACTGACCAGGACCAACCCTGCTTAGCTTCAGAACCACGCCAGCAGTCAGACGCAGGGCGGTATGCTGCTGGAGAGAAAGAAACAGCTGGCCTGGCAATGAGAAACACACACACACACACACACACAGTCACCTGGACGGCTCCCTGTTTGTGCCAAAGATGTTAACCACAGACTCATATCTTTCTCAGTATCTATGACAACCTCCTGTGAGATGTTAGTGGAACGGTAATAAAATGTGGGTCTGTTTCTAACTACTGTGGAACATTGATGGTTTAGATGCTTTCTGCTTGGTAAATATGATGGAGGCCGAGTCTTGGACGCAGGCAGGCAAGCAGGCAGCCAGGCAGCCAGCCAGGCAGGCAGGCAGACACAGGCGGCGGATCGTGATTGATTCCCTTTGACCAGAGTGCCACTCTTACTTCAGTGGCATTAGAAGAGGCCCTTTCTCCTCTCCTGATTGTGAAGGTGACTCATTTCAGGCAAAACAACTTTCAATCCAAATTGCAGCCTTTTACAGAAAAGCTTTCAGCTCTCTCTAGTCAACTCCATCCTTTTCTCCCTCTTAAAGTCTTAAACACAACACAACACAACATAATGGAGACGTCTGGTCTTAGTGTCTAGTGTTCTCCTCTTCTTACTCACTGCAATACACCACACTCCTCACCGTAGATAAAAGTAGAAATGACAATTTATAGAAGTGTAGAAAAATAATAACACAAGGAATAAATACATCAGTAATTGTGTATTCAGATATATACTGTATGTACATTCAGATATATACTGTATGTACATTCAGATATATACTGTATGTACATTCAGATATATACTGTATGTACATTCAGAAATATACTGTATATACATTCAGATTGAGTTGAGTTGAGTTTATTTCTATTTTTACAGGGACAGTGCACATTAATCAACGTTTCAGTAAAAGTGCCGGTTTTAGCCAGCCGGCTAATTTTCAACCGCAGTCCCTGGGCAGGTTATTAAAAACAATTACAATATAGACAATAGCAACATACAACAAGCAAGACATAGCAACATAGGACAAGCAAGACGTAGCATACAGACAGAGCAACATAGGACAAGCAAGACATAGCATACAGACAGAGCAACATAGGACAAGCAAGACATAGCATACAGACAGAGCAACATAGGACAAGCAAGACATAGCATACAGACAGAGCAACATACAACAAGCAAGACAGCATACAGACAGAGCAACATAGGACAAGCAAGACGTAGCATACAGACAGAGCAACATACAACAAGCAAGACGTAGCATACAGACAGAGCAACATAGGACAAGCAAGACATAGCATACAGACAGAGCAACATAGAACAAAAAGCAGCAAGACAAAATTCATAAAAGCAACAAAGTGTTTCCACACCTCACAAGCTACAGACAACAGACAACATGGAGAGCGGCAACACACAGCTAGGGACCATGTTCACAAATCTGATTGACCTTTAGCCATGTCTTCAAGCATTTTGTGAAAGTGTGATATGTGGTGCAGTTATGCGTGTCTGATGGCAGTGTATTCCAGACATGGGAAGCTCTCACAGAGAATGCAGATTTACTAAAGGTGCTTTTCCTTAGGGGAACTATACAGTCACCTCTCATGGCAGACCTTGTGGATCTGCTGCCATATGTCTGGGTTTTCTGTTTAACAAAAAATATTGAGTGGAGGGGGAGCCAGGCCATTAAGGATCTTGAATACAAGACATGCGTCGGTGTATTGCACAAGATTTTCCCAACTCAAGAGCTCATGCTTTCTAAGGATGTGACAATGATGATGGCTATTGGGCTTCCTATCAAGCACTTTGAGAGCCTGTTTGTAGACAGACTGAATAGGTTTTAATGTTGTACAGCAAGCTTGGGCCCAACTAGTTAAGCAGTATGTTAAGTGGGGAGTATCATAGATTTGAAGTACAGTTTTGCTACCTCTGTAGTCAAACAATTTCGTATAAATCGGAAATTAGCTGGGTTGAATTTGGTTATTTGAATTTCCTTTTTCACATGGTTTTTAAAAGAGAGGTTGGAATCAAGTATGATGCCAAGGTACTTAAAACCAGATACCACCTGGAGCTTCTCCCCTGACACATAGACATCTGGCTCAGTAGCATCAGATACCACCTGGAGCTTCTCCCTGACACATAGACATCTGGCTCAGTAGCATCAGATACCACCTGGAGCTTCTCCCCTGACACACAGACATCTGGCTCAGTAGCATCAGATACCACCTGGAGCTTCTCCCCTGACACATAGACATCTGGCTCAGTAGCATCAGATACCACCTGGAGCTTCTCCCCTGACACATAGACATCTGGCTCAGTAGCATCAGATACCACCTGGAGCTTCTCCCCTGACACACAGACATCTGGCTCAGTAGCATCAGATACCACCTGGAGCTTCTCCCCTGACACATAGACATCTGGCTCAGTAGCATCAGATACCACCTGGAGCTTCTCCCCTGACACACAGACATCTGGCTCAGTAGCATCAGATACCACCTGGAGCTTCTCCCCTGACACATAGACATCTGGCTCAGTAGCATCAGATACCACCTGGAGCTTCTCCCCTGACACATAGACATCTGGCTCAGTAGCATCAGATACCACCTGGAGCTTCTCCCTGACACATAGACATCTGGCTCAGTAGCATCAGATACCACCTGGAGCTTCTCCCCTGACACACAGACATCTGGCTCAGTAGCATCAGATACCACCTGGAGCTTCTCCCCTGACACATAGACATCTGGCTCAGTAGCATCAGATACCACCTGGAGCTTCTCCCCTGACACACAGACATCTGGCTCAGTAGCATCAGATACCACCTGGAGCTTCTCCCCTGACACACAGACATCTGGCTCAGTAGCATCAGATACCACCTGGAGCTTCTCCCCTGACACATAGACATCTGGCTCAGTAGCATCAGATACCACCTGGAGCTTCTCCCCTGACACACAGACATCTGGCTCAGTAGCATCAGATACCACCTGGAGCTTCTCCCCTGACACATAGACATCTGGCTCAGTAGCATCAGATACCACCTGGAGCTTCTCCCCTGACACATAGACATCTGGCTCAGTAGCATCAGATACCACCTGGAGCTTCTCCCCTGACACATAGACATCTGGCTCAGTAGCATCAGATACCACCTGGAGCTTCTCCCCTGACACACAGACATCTGGCTCAGTAGCATCAGATACCACCTGGAGCTTCTCCCCTGACACATAGACATCTGGCTCAGTAGCATCAGATACCACCTGGAGCTTCTCCCTGACACATAGACATCTGGCTCAGTAGCATCAGATACCACCTGGAGCTTCTCCCCTGACACACAGACATCTGGCTCAGTAGCATCAGATACCACCTGGAGCTTCTCCCTGACACATAGACATCTGGCTCAGTAGCATCTGATACCACCTGGAGCTTCTCCCTGACACATAGACATCTGGCTCAGTAGCATCTGATACCACCTGGAGCTTCTCCCTGACACATAGACATCTGGCTCAGTAGCATCTGATACCACCTGGAGCTTCTCCCCTGACACACAGACATCTGGCTCAGTAGCATCAGATACCACCTGGAGCTTCTCCCCTGACACATAGACATCTGGCTCAGTAGCATCAGATACCACCTGGAGCTTCTCCCCTGACACATAGACATCTGGCTCAGTAGCATCAGATACCACCTGGAGCTTCTCCCCTGACACATAGACATCTGGCTCAGTAGCATCTGATACCACCTGGAGCTTCTCCCCTGACACATAGACATCTGGCTCAGTAGCATCTGATACCACCTGGAGCTTCTCCCCTGACACATAGACATCTGGCTCAGTAGCATCAGATACCACCTGGAGCTTCTCCCCTGACACATAGACATCTGGCTCAGTAGCATCAGATACCACCTGGAGCTTCTCCCCTGACACATAGACATCTGGCTCAGTAGCATCAGATACCACCTGGAGCTTCTCCCTGACACATAGACATCTGGCTCAGTAGCATCAGATACCACCTGGAGCTTCTCCACCTGATCCTGACACATAGACATCTGGCTCAGTAGCATCAGATACCACCTGGAGCTTCTCCCTGACACATAGACATCTGGCTCAGTAGCATCAGATACCACCTGGAGCTTCTCCCCTGACACATAGACATCTGGCTCAGTAGCATCAGATACCACCTGGAGCTTCTCCCCTGTCACATAGACATCTGGCTCAGTAGCATCAGATACCACCTGGAGCTTCTCCCTGACACATAGACATCTGGCTCAGTAGCATCAGATACCACCTGGAGCTTCTCCCCTGACACATAGACATCTGGCTCAGTAGCATCAGATACCACCTGGAGCTTCTCCCCTGACACATAGACATCTGGCTCAGTAGCATCAGATACCACCTGGAGCTTCTCCCCTGACACATAGACATCTGGCTCAGTAGCATCAGATACCACCTGGAGCTTCTCCCCTGACACACAGACATCTGGCTCAGTAGCATCAGATACCACCTGGAGCTTCTCCCCTGACACATAGACATCTGGCTCAGTAGCATCAGATACCACCTGGAGCTTCTCCCCTGACACATAGACATCTGGCTCAGTAGCATCAGATACCACCTGGAGCTTCTCCCCTGACACACAGACATCTGGCTCAGTAGCATCAGATACCACCTGGAGCTTCTCCCCTGACACATAGACATCTGGCTCAGTAGCATCTGATACCACCTGGAGCTTCTCCCCTGACACATAGACATCTGGCTCAGTAGCATCTGATACCACCTGGAGCTTCTCCCCTGACACATAGACATCTGGCTCAGTAGCATCTGATACCACCTGGAGCTTCTCCCTGACACACAGACATCTGGCTCAGTAGCATCAGATACCACCTGGAGCTTCTCCCCTGACACATAGACATCTGGCTCAGTAGCATCAGATACCACCTGGAGCTTCTCCCTGACACATAGACATCTGGCTCAGTAGCATCAGATACCACCTGGAGCTTCTCCCCTGACACATAGACATCTGGCTCAGTAGCATCTGATACCACCTGGAGCTTCTCCCCTGACACATAGACATCTGGCTCAGTAGCATCTGATACCACCTGGAGCTTCTCCCCTGACACATAGACATCTGGCTCAGTAGCATCAGATACCACCTGGAGCTTCTCCCCTGACACATAGACATCTGGCTCAGTAGCATCAGATACCACCTGGAGCTTCTCCCCTGACACATAGACATCTGGCTCAGTAGCATCAGATACCACCTGGAGCTTCTCCCCTGACACATAGACATCTGGCTCAGTAGCATCAGATACCACCTGGAGCTTCTCCCCTGACACATAGACATCTGGCTCAGTAGCATCAGATACCACCTGGAGCTTCTCCCCTGACACATAGACATCTGGCTCAGTAGCATCAGATACCACCTGGAGCTTCTCCCCTGACACATAGACATCTGGCTCAGTAGCATCAGATACCACCTGGAGCTTCTCCCCTGACACATAGACATCTGGCTCAGTAGCATCTGATACCACCTGGAGCTTCTCCCCTGACACATAGACATCTGGCTCAGTAGCATCAGATACCACCTGGAGCTTCTCCCCTGACACATAGACATCTGGCTCAGTAGCATCAGATACCACCTGGAGCTTCTCCCCTGACACATAGACATCTGGCTCAGTAGCATCAGATACCACCTGGAGCTTCTCCCCTGACACATAGACATCTGGCTCAGTAGCATCAGATACCACCTGGAGCTTCTCCCCTGACACATAGACATCTGGCTCAGTAGCATCAGATACCACCTGGAGCTTCTCCCCTGACACATAGACATCTGGCTCAGTAGCATCAGATACCACCTGGAGCTTCTCCCCTGACACATAGACATCTGGCTCAGTAGCATCAGATACCACCTGGAGCTTCTCCCCTGACACATAGACATCTGGCTCAGTAGCATCAGATACCACCTGGAGCTTCTCCCCTGACACATAGACATCTGGCTCAGTAGCATCAGATACCACCTGGAGCTTCTCCCCTGACACATAGACATCTGGCTCAGTAGCATCAGATACCACCTGGAGCTTCTCCCTGACACATCGACATCTGGCTCAGTAGCATCAGATACCACCTGGAGCTTCTCCCTGACACATAGACATCTGGTTCAGTAACATCAGATACCACCTGGAGCTTCTCCCTGACACATAGACATCTGGCTCAGTAGCATCAGATACCACCTGGAGCTTCTCCCCTGACACATAGACATCTGGCTCAGTAGCATCAGATACCACCTGGAGCTTCTCCCTGACACATAGACATCTGGCTCAGTAACATCAGATACCACCTGGAGCTTCTCCCCTGACACATAGACATCTGGCTCAGTAGCATCAGATACCACCTGGAGCTTCTCCCTGACACATAGACATCTGGCTCAGTAGCATCAGATACCACCTGGAGCTTCTCCCCTGACACATAGACATCTGGCTCAGTAGCATCAGATACCACCTGGAGCTTCTCCCCTGACACATAGACATCTGGCCAGTAGCATCAGATACCACCTGGAGCTTCTCCCCTGACACACAGACATCTGGCTCAGTAGCATCAGATACCACCTGGAGCTTCTCCCCTGACACATAGACATCTGGCTCAGTAGCATCAGATACCACCTGGAGCTTCTCCCCTGACACATAGACATCTGGCTCAGTAGCATCAGATACCACCTGGAGCTTCTCCCCTGACACATAGACATCTGGCTCAGTAGCATCAGATACCACCTGGAGCTTCTCCCCTGACACATAGACATCTGGCTCAGTAGCATCAGATACCACCTGGAGCTTCTCCCCTGACACATAGACATCTGGCTCAGTAGCATCAGATACCACCTGGAGCTTCTCCCCTGACACATAGACATCTGGCTCAGTAGCATCAGATACCACCTGGAGCTTCTCCCCTGACACACAGACATCTGGCTCAGTAGCATCAGATACCACCTGGAGCTTCTCCTGACACATAGACATCTGGCTCAGTAGCATCAGATACCACCTGGAGCTTCTCCCTGACACATAGACATCTGGCTCAGTAGCATCAGATACCACCTGGAGCTTCTCCCCTGACACATAGACATCTGGCTCAGTAGCATCAGATACCACCTGGAGCTTCTCCCCTGACACATAGACATCTGGCTCAGTAGCATCAGATACCACCTGGAGCTTCTCCCCTGACACATAGACATCTGGCTCAGTAGCATCAGATACCACCTGGAGCTTCTCCCCTGACACATAGACATCTGGCTCAGTAGCATCAGATACCACCTGGAGCTTCTCCCCTGACACATAGACATCTGGCTCAGTAGCATCAGATACCACCTGGAGCTTCTCCCTGACACATAGACATCTGGCTCAGTAGCATCAGATACCACCTGGAGCTTCTCCCCTGACACATAGACATCTGGCTCAGTAGCATCAGATACCACCTGGAGCTTCTCCCCTGACACATAGACATCTGGCTCAGTAGCATCAGATACCACCTGGAGCTTCTCCCCTGACACATAGACATCTGGCTCAGTAGCATCTGATACCACCTGGAGCTTCTCCCCTGACACATAGACATCTGGCTCAGTAGCATCAGATACCACCTGGAGCTTCTCCCCTGACACATAGACATCTGGCTCAGTAGCATCAGATACCACCTGGAGCTTCTCCCCTGACACATAGACATCTGGCTCAGTAGCATCTGATACCACCTGGAGCTTCTCCCCTGACACATAGACATCTGGCTCAGTAGCATCAGATACCACCTGGAGCTTCTCCCCTGACACATAGACATCTGGCTCAGTAGCATCTGATACCACCTGGAGCTTCTCCCCTGACACATAGACATCTGGCTCAGTAGCATCAGATACCACCTGGAGCTTCTCCCCTGACACATAGACATCTGGCTCAGTAGCATCAGATACCACCTGGAGCTTCTCCCCTGACACATAGACATCTGGCTCAGTAGCATCTGTTGCCCTCTTTGTGAAGAACATGCAGACAGTTGTTTTCACATTGAGATGCAAACACGAGTCACTGAGCCACTTTGTAACCTGGACCATTACAGTAGTGAGTTCTTGTGCAGCTTGTTGTTTGCTCTTTGCATGCACATATATCACTGTATCATCTGCATACATTTGAACTTCAGACCCAGTACAGACAGAAGGCAGATCATCAATGTACAGGCTGAACAGGAGGGTATATACTGTATGTACATTCTGAAATATACTGTATATACATTCAGATATATACTGTATGTACATTCAGAAATATACTGTATGTACATTCAGATATATACTGTAGGTACATTCAGAAATATACTGTATGTACATTCAGATATATACTGTAGGTACATTCAGAAATATACTGTATGCACATTCAGATATATACTGTATGTGCATATACAGTGCATTCGTAAAATATTCAGACCCCTTGACTTTTTCCTTATTCTAACATGGATTTTTTTTTTCCTCATCAATCTACAAACATAAGGATAAAGTGAAAACTGGTTTTTAGAAATGTTTGCAAATGTATTACAAATGTAAAAAACAGAAACACCTGAGCAATCGGGGGAGAAGGGCCTTGGTATGAGAGGTGACCAAGAAACCAATGGTCACTCTGACAGAGCTCCAGAGTACCTCTGTGGAGATGGGAGAACCTTCCAGAAGGACAAATATCTCTGCAGCACTTCACCTATCAGGCCTTTATGGTAGAGTGGCCAGATGGAAGTCACTCCTCAGTAAAAAGCACATGACAGCCCTCTTGGAGTTTGCCAAAGGGCACCTAAAGGACTCTCAGACCACGAGAAACAAGATTCTCTGGTCTGATGAAACCAAGATTGAACTCTTTGGCCTGAATGCAAAGTGTCACGTCTGGAGGAAACCTGGCACCATCCCTACGGTGAAGCATGGTGATGGAAGCATCATGCTGTGGGGATATTTTTCAGCAGCAGGGACTGGGAGTCTGGATCGAGGGAAAGATGAACGGAGCAAAGTATAAAGAGATCCTTGATGACAACGACCCTAAGCACGCAGCCAAGACAACGCAGGAGTGGCTTCGGAACAAGTCTCTGAATGTCCTTGAGGGGCCCGGCCAGAGCCCAGGCTTGAACCAGATCGAAACTCTCTGGAGAGACCTGAAAATAGCTGTGCAGCAACGCTCCCCATCCAATCTGGCAGATCTTGAGAGGATCTGCAGAGAAGAATGGGAAAAACTCCCCAATACAGGTGTGCCAAGCTTGTAGCGTCAATCCCAAGAAAACTCAAGGTTGTAATTGCTGCCAAATGGGCTTCAACCAAGTACTGGGTAAAGAGTCTGAATACTTATGTAATTGTGCTACTTCTGCTTCTGATTTTTTATACATTTGCAAAAGTAATGTCAATGTTTTTGCTTTGTCATTATGGGGTATTGTGTGTAGATTGATGAGGGGGGAAAACGATTTAATCAATATTAGATTAAGGCTGTAATGTAACAAAATGTGGAAAAAGTCAAGGGGTCTGAATACTTTCCGAATGCACTGTAGGTAGGGATTAAGTGACCAGACAAGAAGATAGATAAAACAGTAACATCAGAGTATGTGATGAGTCATAAGAGTGCAAAAAGGGTCAATGCAAATAGTTCAATAGTTAACCTGGACTAACTATTTAGCAGTCTTATGGCTTGGGACTTGGTGCATCGGTACTGCTTGCCATGCGGTAGCACAGGGAAGAGCCTATGACTTGGGTGGGTGGAGTCCTTGACAATGTTAGGGGAGTTATAGAGGTCCTGGATGGCAGGGAGCTTGGCCCCAATGATGTACTGGGCCGTACACCCTACCCGCCGTAGTGCCTAGCGGTCGGATGCCAAGCAGTTGCCATACCAGGCGGTGATGCAGCCAGTCAAGATGCTCTCAGTGGTGCAGCTGTAGAATTTTTTGAAGATCTGAGGGCCCATGCCAAGTCATTTCAGTCTCCTGAGGGGGAAGAGGTGTTGTCGTGCCTTCTTCACAACTGTGTTGGTGAGTGTGGACCAAAAATGTAATGTGGTTGAAAATGTCAGTGAAGACATTTGCAAGCTGGTCAGCGCATGCTCTGAATACGCATCCTGGTAATCCGTCTGATGGAATATTAACCTGTTTAAAGGTCTTACTCACATCGGCTACGGAGAGCTAGATCACACAGTCATCCAGAACAGCAGGTGCTCTAATGCATGGTTTAGTGTTTCTTGTCTTGAAGTCATCATAGAAGGAATTTGACTCGTCTGGTAGGCTCGCGTCACTGGGAAGCTCGCGTTTGGGTTTCCTTTTGTAATCTGTGATAGTTTGCAAGCCCTGCCTCATCCGTCGAGCACCAGAGCTGGCGTGGTAGGATTCGATCTTCATCTTGTAGTGACGTTTTCACTGTTTGATTGCACATCGGAGGTCGTAGCGGGATTTCTTATAAGCGGCCAGATTATAAGGCAGCTCTAGCCTTTATTTCAGTGCGGATGTTGCCTGTATTCCATGGCTTCTGGTTGGGATATGTACGTACGGTCACTGTGGGGATGACATCGTCAATTCACTTTTTAATAAAGCTGGTGACTAATGGTTATGGGATGAATCCCGGAACATATTCCAGTCTGTGCAAGAGAAACAGTCCTGCCGCTTAGCATCAGCTTCATCAGACCACTTTCGTACAAAAAATACAATTATTGTTTAAAAACCATCAGATCTGTGCCTCAGAACCAAAAAAAATGGCTAATCTTGACAGTTGACCAATGACCAATCATCAGCTTTGGCACGCAAAAGTGGCCTCAAATCCAGATTAGTGACTAAAAAGTGCTTTGTTGAATTTTCTCCTGGCAAAAACCGAGTAGCCTACCTAGTTAATATTATCCATATAAACAACAGTTTACCAATCTGCTATGGTCACATCTTTGCCAGAACATTAGTCTAGCCGGTGATTTCATTGATGGTTTTCATATTTCACAGGAGGGTTATATCTATATACCTCAGTGGTGGTGCTGGCTATATGTCTAACATCGCACCACCTCCAATGCTTATGTGATGAAGATGTAGCATATTCAGGCGAATAAATGACGATATTTGTTAGGAAGAAGAAGGCTACAGATAGATCATGCTTTCCATCCGATCCTGCAAACTCCACATACATATTTGTTAGGAAGAAGAAGGCTACATACAGATCATGCTTTCCATCCGATCCTGCAAACTCCACATACAGGTTGGCCGTATGATCCCGCGTGACAATGTCACATGATATCCCTAGTTGATATTGACTGCTAACATGAATGACTTTTAGCTCAAAATGCAGGTGTAAAACGCAGTTCATTTCTGTATCTTGCGTTTTGAAAATGTATCGCCGTTTATGGCTGTAATGACAGGCTACATTTGCGCAGCAATTGTGCACACGTGTTTTGCCCTGTGCGTGTGCATGTGCATGCGCATGCGCAGGGGGGGTCGCAAGGTTTGAATCACTCTTTTTTTGTTGTTGAGAGCATGTTGAGAACCACTGAGCTAGCAAACAGATCGCTGATTTAGTGTAGGCCTAGAGCTACAGTATAGGACTGGCTGCAGTGCAAATGTCACATTTTAGGGAGATAAGATTCCCATCAATAAATATGAAGCTCCCCAAAACATTGGTGAACAAGAATATTTTTACTTTGCAAGCTCATCAGCAATGAGGCATCAAGCAACAATTACCAGCACAGACCTACTGGTCTTTTGGTATGTCAAAATGTACTTATGAAGCTTGCATTCGGGAATTTGTTATTAAAATGAATTATTATAAAATGTGTTGAAGACAAAATGATGAAAAGGGGTGTCTGGTAGCCTCAATAAATATACAAAGATTTTGTGACCTTGGGACCAGAAGGTTCTATCTGCGCAAAAGCATAGTTCTGAGATATCGAGCATCAAAGTTTTCACTTCCCAGATCTCAGAACTGTTTTGTAGTGAATTCTTCTTTCATAACCCATTATAGTCCTCACTTTAAAGGCACTTAAAGTACAGGGGGTGTGAATTTTATGACCCTTACGAACCTTATGGCTCTGAGATGTCAATCTGGGTTCAGCCATAAGGTTCTGTCTGACACTACTGAATTAGAAATGTTCAGTTCTTAAGAAGACTGTAGCTATTTGAATACATATATGATAGAATAACACTATTTTACTAAGACAAGAGTCAGAACACATCATCAAACACATTAAGACATGTATTATGATCCTCAGACAAATTACTGTCATCGCTGAACAACAATGTGACAACATAATGTACTTTAAGATTTCTGAGTGTTTTTTAGCTTGAGTGCCATTATTGCTGGCTAGACTAGCCTAGACCACACTTGGAGGGAGACGTGTTCTGATTGGTCCGTCTGTATTTGTTCAGGCTTTGTACTTGGACTGCAGATAAAAATTCAGCTCAAAATATACATCTGTTATATTGTCCTACGAAGGTGGTCATGTTCAGTCCAAAATCTGTGTTGAAGATTCCATACCATACCAAAAAAGGGTTCCAAAAGGGTTATTCAGCTGTCCCCATAGGAGAACCCTTTTTGATTCTAGGTGGAACCCTTTTTTGGTTCCAGGTAGAACCTTTTTGGGTTCCATGTAGGAAGCTCTGTTGAAAGGGTTCTACCTGGAACCCCAAAGAGTTCCACCTGGAACCAAAAAGGGTACTTCAAAGAGTTATCCTATGGGGACAGCCAAAGAACATGTTTAGGTTGTAGATAGCACCTTTTTTTCTAAGAGTAGAGGCCTCGATCTGAAATGAATGGGAAAGATTGGTACTATATAATTATTTAGAACTCTGCTTTTATTAATCATCATTCATACCAACAGTATTGCAGATTGTTGAGTGTCTATGTTCTGACTGAATAGAAAGCATCAAAGGTATTCAAGGCTGGAAATACACAAGAGGTATACAGTAATTCTCATTGTGGTTCTATATATAGAATACTGTGGGATTCCTGCATTTTATCTTCTCACTGAGGAATTCTATTCACAATGTGCCTCACTGTCCATCCAATCCCTGTCATATTCTCTTTTCTTTTCTCAATCCCTGTCATTTTTCCTGTCTTTTCTTTGTCCTCTCACCATGAGACTGTCAAGGTGGACTGCGTGTGCATGCACGTGTGTGTGTGCTTGCGTGCGTGTGTGAACTCACCATAACGTCTCCGTCAGCTATGAACACAGTGCAGCCCTGGGCCTGCATAAAGGAGAGGATGGTGCCTGCTATCTTCCTCAGTAACACCTCCAGGGACTGCTGCTCCTCCAAGATCAGACTGGCCAGGTCCAACAGCACCTGGGGGAGACATGCATAGTAAACCATGAAAATAATAGTTTCAACTAATTATTGTTAAGTAACTGGTTCCACAGTTCACCAAAAAAGGCTGTTAACCAGTTACACTGCAGAAACATGACCGCATGAACACACACCCACATACTCATACACAAAAACATGAACACACAATCACAAGAAAGCATGCTAACACACACACCCACACAGACACCCACCTACGCATATGCGCACACCCACACAGACACACACACACACACACACAGACGTTGAAAGAATAAAAACCCACAGACGGCAACAAACCTGATTCCGACGGTTTTCCAGCTGGGACGTCTCGTAGAGCTGGGCGTTGTGTAGGACGATCCCGGAAAAGGCCAGGTAGGCCGAGAAGTCCTGTCAGGGGAATCGGACTATAAGCTTGATTCAGAGTATGGCATTTATAGAGAAATGGAGAAAATAATGAGAGTAGGAGAGCATTGAACACTAGAAAAAAGAGTTCTTTGGGGTTCTTCAGAAAGTATTCACACCCCTGAATGTTCCCACATTTTGTTGTGTTACAGGCTGAATATCAAATGGACTGAGATGTTTTGTTCCTGGCTTACACAGAATAGCCACATAATGTCAAATGGATTAAACTGAGATGTTTTTGTTACTGGCTTACACAGAATAACCACATAATATCAAATGGATTAAACTGAGATGTTTTTGTTACTGGCTTACACAGAATAGCCACATAATGTCAAAGTGGAATTACTGTATGTTTTCTGAATTTTTTAAACAAATTAATTAAACATTTAAAGCTGAAATGTCTTGAGTCAATAAGTATTCAAACCTTTTGTTATGGCAAACCTAAACCTAAACCTTATGGCAAACCTAACCTAAGTTGCTTGGACTCACTCTGTTTGCAATAATAGTGGTTAACATGATTTTTAATGACTATCTCATACCTGTGCCCCACACATACAATTGTCTGGAAGGTCCCTTAGTCGAGCAGTGAATTTCAAACACAGATTCAACCACAAAGACTAGGGAGTTTTTCTAATGCCTCGCAAAGAAGGGCGCCTATTGGTAGATGGGGGGGGAGAAGCTAACATTGAATATCCCTTTGAGCATGGTGAAGTTATTAACTACACTGGATGGTGTATCAATACACCCAGTCACTACAAAGATACAGGTGTCCTTCCTAACTATGTCGCTGGAAAGGAAGGAAACCACTCAGGGATTTCACCATGAGGCCGATGGGTACTTTAAAACAGTTCCAGAGTTTAATGGCTGTGGCTGGAGAAAACTGAGGATGGATGCCAGTCAAAAGAAGGAAACCTGTACAGAATAAAACTATTCCAAAACATGCATCCTGTTTGTAATAAGGCACTGAAGTAGAACTGTTAAAAATGTGGCAAAAAAATAAAAGCACAGGCAAAATCCTAGAGGAAAACCTTGTTTAGTCTGTCTTCCAACACACACTGGGAGACAAATTCACTGTTTAGCAGCACAATAACCTAAAGCACAAGGCCAACTATACACTGGAGTTGCTTACCAAGACGACATGAAATGTTCCTGAGTGGCCTAGTTATAGTTTTGACTTCAATCAACTTGAAAATCTATGGCAAGACTTGAAAATGGCTGTCTAGCAATGATCAACAACCAACTTGACAAATAATAATGTGCAAATATTGTACAATCCAGGTGTGCAAAGCTCTTAGAGACTTACCCATAAAGACTCACAGCTGTAATCACTGCCAAATCTTGACTTAAGACTTGAAAAAACTTGGACCTCGACTCGACTTTACTTGTTGTTAGAATGCACGACTTGGACTTAATGCTCTTAGAATGCATGACTTGGACTTAATGCTCTTAGAATGCATGACTTGGACTTAATGCTCTTAGAATGCATGACTTGGACTTAATGCTCTTAGAATGCATGACTTGGACTTAATGCTTAATACTTGGACTCCAATGCTTCCCACAGTTGTGTCAAGTTGGCTGGATGTCCTTTGTGTGGTGGACCAGTCTTGATACACACAGGAAACTGTTGAGTGTGAAAAACCCAACAGCATTGCAATTCTTGACACAAACCGGTGTGCCTGGCATTCTTTTGTCCATTATTTAATTGTTTATTAAATGATATTATTAGCCAAAAGTATGTATTCCAATGTATTATTAGCAGCCATAGTTCATACATGGCACCATACAGGGTTCTATATGGAACCAATTTTGGTTCAGTGGGGTTCCCTTGGGGTTCTGATCAAAGAACCATATAAAAGGGTTCTATATAGAACTTTTAGAGGTTCCATTTATGAAGCAAGTGATATAACCCTTTTTGGTTCTATGAGGAACCTTTTTTCAAGGAGTGCATTGTCTTTCTCCCAGTACCTTTTCATCCTGTTCAGTGAAAGTCCCATTCTCTCCACACTTCTTGTTGATGGCCTGTGCCACTCCTACCACCTGGGAGGCGAAAGAGAGGGGAAGGGGAAGAGAGAGGACAATTGGGAGGAGAGGGGGAAGAGTACGGAGAGGGGGATGAGATGGGAGATGGGAAAGAGAGAGGAGAGGGTGAAGAGAGAAGGGGAAGAGAGGAGAGGAGAGGGGGAAGAGAGAGGAGATGGAGAAGAAAGAGGAGAGGGGAAGAGAGAGGAGAGGGGGAGAGAGAGGAGAGGTAGAAGAGAGAGGAGAAGGGGAAGAGAGGGGAGAGGTAGAGAGAGGAGAAGGGGAAGAGAGAGGAGAGGGGAGAGAGAGAGGAGAAGGGGGAGAGAGAGGAGAGGTAGAAGAGAGAGGAGAAGGGGAAGATAGAGGGGAAGAGAGGAGAGGGAGAAGAGAGGAGAGGGGGAAGAGAGAGGAGAAGGGGAAGAGAGAGGAGAGGTAGAAGAGAGAGGAGAAGGGGAAGAGAGAGGGGGAAGAGAGGAGAGGGAGAAGAGAGGAGAGGGAGGGGGAAGAGAGAGGAGAAGGGGAAGAGAGAGGAGAGGTAGAAGAGAGAGGAGAAGGGGAAGAGAGAGGAGAGGTAGAAGAGAGAGGAGAAGAGGAAGAGAGAGGAGAGGTAGAAGAGAGAGGAGAGGGGGAAGAGAGAGGAGAATGGGAAGAGAGAGGAGAGGTAGAAGAGAGAGGAGATGGAGAAGAAAGAGGAGAGGGGGAAGAGATGGGAGAAGGGGAAGAGAGAGGAGAGGTAGAAGAGAGAGGAGAGGTAGAAGAGAGAGGAGGAGGGTAGAAGAGAGAGGAGAAGGGGAAGAGAGAGGAGAAGGGGAAGAGAGAGGAGAGGGGGAAGAGAGAGGAGAGGTAGAAGAGAGAGGAGAAGGGGAAGAGAGAGGAGAGGTAGAAGAGAGAGGAGAAGGGGAAGAGAGAGGAGAGGGGGAGAGAGAGGAGAAGGGGGAGAGAGAGGAGAGGTAGAAGAGAGAGGAGAAGGGGAAGAGAGAGGGGGAAGAGAGGAGAGGGAGAGGAGAGGGGGAAGAGAGAGGAGAAGGGGAAGAGAGAGGAGAGGTAGAAGAGAGAGGAGAAGGGGAAGAGAGAGGAGAGGTAGAAGAGAGAGGAGAAGGGGAAGAGAGAGGAGAGGTAGAAGAGAGAGGAGAAGGGGAAGAGAGAGGAGAGGTAGAAGAGAGAGGAGAGGGAGAAGAGAGAGGAGAGGTAGAAGAGAGAGGAGAGGTAGAAGAGAGGAGAGGAGAAGGGGAAGAGAGAGGAGAAGGGGAAGAGAGAGGAGAGAGAAGAGAGAGGAGAGGGGGAAGAGAGAGGAGAGGTAGAAGAGAGAGGAGAAGGGGAAGAGAGGAGAGGAGAAGGGGAAGAGAGAGGAGAGGGGAAGAGAGAGGAGAGGTAGAAGAGAGATGAGAGATGGAGAAGAAAGGAGAGGTAGAAGAGGGGGGGAAGAGAGATGGGAGAAGGGGGGAAGAGAGAGGAGAGGTAGAAGAGAGAGGAGGAGGGGAAGAGAGAGGAGAGGTAGAAGAGAGAGGAGAAGGGGAAGGGGGAGAGAGAGGAGAAGGGAAGAGAGAGGGGAAGAGAGAGGAGAGGTAGAGGAGGGGGAAGAGAGAGGAGAAGGGGAAGAGAGGAGGGGGGAAGAGAGAGAGAGGAGAGGTAGAGAGAGAGAGGAGAAGAGGGAAGGGGAAGAGAGAGGAGAGGTAGAAGAGAGAGGAGAAGGGGAAGAGAGAGGAGAGGTAGAAGAGAGAGGAGAAGGAAAGAGAGAGGAGAGGTAGAAGAGAGAGGAGAGGGAGAAGAGAGAGGAGAGGTAGAAGAGAGAGGAGAGGTAGAAGAGAGAGAGGAGAGGAGAAGGGGGGGGAAGAGGAGAGGTAGAAGAGAGAGGAGAAGGGGAAGAGAGAGAGGAGAGGGGAAGAGAGAGGAGAGGGGGAAGAGAGAGGAGAGAAGAGAGGAGAGAGGGGAGGAGAAGGGAGGTAAAGAGAGAGGAGAAGGGGAAGAGAGAAGAGGGGGAGAGAGAGGAGAAGGGGAAGAGAGAGGAGAGGAGGAGATGGGGAGAAGAGAGGGGAGAGGAGAAGGGGAAGAGAGAGGAGAGGTAGAAGAGAGGAGAAGGGGAAGAGAGAGGAGAGGTAGAAGAGGGAGAGGGGGAGAGAGAGGAGAGGGGGAAGAGAGAGGAGAGGTAGAAGAGAGAGGAGAGGGGGAAGAGAGAGGAGAGGGGGAAGAGAGCAGGGAGAGCATCCATCAAAACGCAGCCACAACTAGAAAGAACAGAACAGAATAAAAACCAATTAGATTACATTATTTCTCTTTGACCTCAATTGCTATATTGTAAACTCTGAAAAGAACTCCATGTGCATCTTGAAATTGTTCAATATGGGTACAATCTACTCCTTTAAAGGGTTCACCTATGAGGACAGCAGAATAGCCGTTTTAAATTCTAGATAGCACCTTTTTGTCTAAGTATGTAGCTAGTGTTGTGAGATATCTATGGTCTGTAATCCCCTCTACGTGTTAGCGTTGGAGAGCTGAAATGTGTTCACTTGTCTATGGTGTCTTACCTGCTCTCTATAATTCGTTCTGAGTAGCTGAGTACTGTATCTTGTATCCACTGTATTGTGTCTTACCTCTTCTCTGTGGTTCTTGATGGGCATACACAGGATACTCTGCGTCTTATAGCCTGTGATCTGATCCACCTCTGCATTGAACCTGGGGTCCTGTGGAAGAGATATGAACACTATGAACTACAATGTAATTTAACATTACCAGACCTGTACTCGCACAGCATTTCTAAGTAAGAGTGCTGATCCAGGATCAGACACCCCTCCTCTCTTATTCATGAGGATTTCAAATGCTCTGAGACACATTGTTAACACGGCCCCAAAAACACATGGACATTCTAGACAATTGAGTCCACATAAAGGAATAACCACTACTTTTTCCCTTTACTGTGAGACCCCTGATCTGGTTCCCCGCTGGTTTCGACAGCAGCTTGAGTCCCAAATGGCACCCTAACCCTATATATTGCGCTACACTGTAAAACTAAATGTAATTGTTTCAACTAATTATTATTAAGAAACTTTTGGTTTTGCCTTTTTTTATTTTATTTTTTTACTTATCGATCGAAGTGTTGCCTGAATAAAACCAAAAAACGTTGGCCCAAAGTTGGTTCCAATTTCAGAAAACATAGGCTCAAATTCTCATTTGTTAATTCAACTAGAAATTATTATTTGGGCATTTTACCTAAAAAAGGCTGTGGAACTAGTTACACACACATGCTGCTTTTATCATACAATGTTCTCAATTTAATAATTGACACATGTTGACATACATGATGACATTGTGCAGGTTCATTTATACAGTCATTAATATTCAACATGTCCTCACCTGGGATTCGAAATTCATTTTGAACTTAATCTTAATTCAATCCAGTTTGCTACAGCAGGAAAATAATCCTGCAGCAACTGGAAATGTGGATTATTATGTGGATTATTATGTGGATTATTATGTGGATTATTATGTGGATTATTATGTGGATTATTACGTGGATTATAACTGATAGTCATGTTTGTAGGGGTTGATACATTTTTAATTAGGGCAAATCAGGTTTTAAACATTAGAAGCCTTTTTAAACCTTGAATAAATACACTACAATCAAATTAAGATCCTACATCTGTAACAAACACTGACACATTTTACATCTAAACAATAACTATTTTCAAACAGAGTTTTACTGTATCTTAGATCAACACTCCTACTCTGAGACACTTTTTGATTACAGGCCAAAATCTCTGTGACTAATGTAAAGACGGACAATATGATGGGTAGAACCAGACCAAATCTGTGGAAGCACACAAATAATAACCTGCTTTGTTTATTTGAATTATAAAGTCATTTATATGTCTGATGATATTTGAACAAGATAAAGTTTTGTTTTTTGCTAATAATGGCTTTTGGTAACAGTTGTATCTTGGAGTCAACATGATGAGTCAGTTCTTCCAACGGTGATAGATATGGTTTCACTAAAAGTCACCACAGTTGTAAAGACAACACATTATGGGTATTGATAAGAAAGCTTCCCCTGTAATGGGTCTGGCCCGTGAGGTTGCCAATCTCTTTCCCTACAGAGGGCTGCGCCACTCCAACCATCCAGAGGGGAATTTTGATCCCAGTTTAGATTTGAACGCCATCCCAACCGCCCTAACTGGGGCTTAACGAGCCAATCAGAGAGCTAGGGGTCTCCCTAGGTAGGAGCTACCACTACGCAGAGTGACGCAGATGCACTTCCTGAAAGCTGTCTGTTTCTACAAACATAACACTGGTCCCGTATCAGGTTCTATGGACCCAGCTGGTGGTTTGTTTTGGTAGCACACACACACACACACACATGGACGCATATACATGGACACACACCCCTCCTTCCTCCTTGTCCGTTCCAGATTAACAAACTAATTGGATACAGATGTGTTAAAGAGAAGTTACTCTCTCTCTCTTTGTCTCTTTCTCTCTCTGCCTCTTCTAATTGATCTATTTCTCTCTCTGCTCCAGTCTCGGCCCCTGTTGAGGAAAACACTTCATCAGAATCAAGTGCTAGAAAGATCACCAATAAAGTCATTGTCATTAGTCAGAACACTGTTGGCCGGCAATCAAATGATTGTGTAGCAGCTAATCAGGGGTAAGGTAAACGATGTGATGTCATATGACACGAAACGTGATTAGACAAACATATACATGTATCAGTAATAACACAATCTCATATATGTAAGTATATATATATATATATATATGTCTGTGTGTATGTATATTTGAGCAATAAGGCACTAGGGGGTATGGTATATGGCCAAAATACCAGGTTAAGGGCTGTTCTTACACACAACACAACGCGGAGTGCCTGGATACAGCCCTTAGCTGTGGTATATTGGCCATATACCACAAACCCCAGAGGTGCCGTATTGCTATTGTAAACTAGTTACCAACGTAATTAGATCAGTAAAAATAAATGTTTTGTCATACCCGTGGTATATGGTCTGATATATCACGGCTGTCAGCCAATCAGCATTCAGGGCTCGAACCACCCAGTTTACATATATATATATATATATATATTTACAAAACAATATATATTTGGGATTAGAAATGATGCAGACAATTACATTGATGGAAGCTTCAATCTATCTGCAATAGTAAAGCTGCTCTACCCCCTAACACATACTGAGGAAAGAACACGCATTACGAGAAGACATTCTGCCTTACGACGCAGGCACATATACACACACACTTAGAGAATACCCATACTTGCGTCCTAAATAAACAGGCCGTTTGAGTATGCGAAAAAAATGTTTTATAGTATGCAACATTTCTTAAATCAAGTATACTTTAAAATGCACAGATGTCATATAAATGTACGCTTTGACAACAGCTGATCAATTAGATATGGGGATGAGCTACCAAAATCAATTAATAGCGGGAAACAACGCAATCACACATGACGCATTCTCACTATGTGAAAATACAATGTTTAACAGTATGCGACGTTTCAAAAATCGAGTATGGTTTAAATGCCAGGATGTTCTACTGATTTCGGCTCTTCGTCTAGTATAATTCGATTCACACGTTTCCACGATGCATTGGAAGAGGTAGGCTGCGGGTGATAGGCCATTGTTCTCCAAACAACCAAACTAGGCTACATAATTTGGAACATGTTGAACAGCGAAGCTTCTGCGGTGGTGTTTAAATGTAGGCTGTCGTTTTTTGCTCTCCTTAAAATGATCATTAGTATTGTAGGCTACATGTTTGGATGTCTTTTAAAGTTGTAAACATTCTTTTTTTTTAACCCAAAGTGGATTTCTGGTTTCTCATTGAAAAGTGTTTCTTGTTCTCTTCGCCTTCGTCGGCGCTTTTAAACTAAATACCATTTTTTTTATTTCTGAATGTGTCGGCACGGGGGACTCGGATGTGGCTGCGATAGTGATGTCATGTTAATCAGGCCCTTTGATTATTTGAACATATGGATTGTCTTAGTTTTGTAGGCGCGGCTACCTATTTAATGATTTAATTAATGGATCAAGCCCCAGGAGTCATTCTGATCTCGTTCCCTCTATGATCAGTGCTTTAGTTTATTATGTTACTGTCCAGCAGTTCTGAATGTACCATGCACCTGACTGTCCACGTTTTCCTGTGCAATAGCCTTTTGATTTGAGCGTTTTAAAAGTTGTGATGTGTGTACTAGGCTATTTGATTTTATTTATACATGTCACAGCACTTTGATTTCATGAATAAATATCTTTAAATGGAACCAATTCATCTTTTCCGTTTTAAATAGGGTAGATGGGCTATATGGTCTACTACGGTGTAGGTCTAATGTCATAGTCTGCCTATAAACAGTCTAAGCAGGCCTATAACTCCATGTATATTCTATTCAGAGTTTAGACAAATATGTAGAATGGAAAATTAGATATTATCAGGCAGGTTAATGAGATGCATGTCTGTTGAATTTGTAAAAATCCATCCTCACTTGGCCCCGCCCCTCCTACTCAGCCAATCAGGAGCCGCTACTGCGTTGTGGCCGAGGCATACTGTATACTTTTTACTAAACGGTACATGCTAAATACACTGAACAAAAATACAAATATAAACGCAACATGTAAAAAGTGTTGGTCCCTGGGTTTCATGAGCTGAAATAAAAGATCACAGAAATACACAAAAAGCTTATTCCTTTCAAATATTTTGCACAACTTTGTTTTCCTCCCTGCTGGTAAGAATTTCTCATTTGCCAAGATAATCCATCTATCTGACAGGTGTAGGATATCAACAAACTAATTAAACAGCATTATCATTACACAGGTGCACCTTGTGCTGGGGACAATAAAAGGCAACTCTAAAATGTGCAGTTTTGTCACACAACACAATGCCACAGATATCTCAAGTGTTGAGGGAGCGTGCAGTTGGCATGCTGACTGCAGCAATGTCCACCAGAGCTGTTTCCAGAGAATGTAATGTTCATTTCTCTACCATAAGCTGCCTCCAACGCCATTCTAGAGAATTTGGCACACTCTCTGCCTTTCTCTCTCTCAAACATCTGCTTTCTCTTTCAAAGACATAATTCCACTACAGGGCATCTGACTGTGTGTGTGTGTGTGTGTGTGTGTGTGTGGGTGCACGCGTGTGCGTGTGGGTGCACGCGTGTGCGTGTTTGTGTAAGTGAGTGTGTGTGCTTGCTTGCGCATGTATATGTGTGTGTGTCAATGTGTGTCAATGTGTAAGCTTTCATCTCCCTCTCCACCAATTGACACAGCTGGGAACCTACTGGGTAGTCCATAGGGAAGATTCCATCTCCTATTGAGAGGGCTCACGGACTGCGCACACAGGACCGGAGGTATGTACTGTATATGTACTGGCATGGTCTAATTGTGTCTGAGAATAAAGACAGTTAGATAGAAATGGAAAACAATGGCCGCCAATAGCACACACAAACAGAATCATGGAAATCTGCAGTCAGCAGACCTGAAAATCTGAGCTCAAGTTGTGGGCCCAGTGCAGCAACATCACAATGAGGATCATAGGTTAAAATCCAGCCTGTTCTCCAGGAGTCAAGGCATTGTAACTGGGCAGAGACTGATAGTACAACCTACAATCATTATAGACTGATAGTACGACCTACAATCATTATAGACTGATAGTACGACCTTCAATTATTATAGACTGATAGTACGACTTACAATCATTATAGATCATTATAGACTGATAGTACGACCTACAATCATTATAGATCATTATAGACTGATGGTACGACCTACAATCATTATAGATCATTATAGACTGATAGTACAACCTACAATCATTATAGACTGATAGTACAACCTACAATCATAGACTGATAGTACGACCTACAATCATTATTGACTGATAGTATGACCTACAATCATTATAGATCATTATAGACTGATGGTACGACCTACAATCATTATAGACTGATAGTACGACCTACAATCATTATGGATCATTATAGACTGATAGTACAACCTACAATCATTATAGACTGATAGTAGAACCTACAATCATTATAGACTGATAGTATGACCTACAATCATTATAGACTGATAGTAGGACCTACAATCATTATAGACTGGTAGTACAACCTACAATCATCATAGACTGATAGTATGACCTACAATCATTATAGACTGATAGTACAACCTACAATCATTATAGACTGATAGTACAACCTACAATCATCATGGACTGATAGTATGACCTACAATCATTATAGACTGATAGTACAACCTACAATCATTATAGACTGATAGTATGACCTACAATTATTATAGATCACTATAGACTGATAGTACAACCTACAATCATTATAGACTGATAGTACGACCTACATTCATTATAGACTGATTGTACAACCTATAATCATTATAGATCATTATAGACTGATAGTACAACCTACAATCATTATAGATCATTATAGACTGATAGTACGACCTACAATCATTATAGATAATTATAGACTGATAGTACAACCTACAATCATTATAGACTGATAGTACGACCCACATTCATTATATATAATTATAGACTGATAGTACAACCTACAATCATTATAGACTGATAGTACGACCTACATTCATTATAGACTGATAGTACAACCTATAATCATTATAGATCATTATAGACTGATAGTACAACCTACAATCATTATAGATCATTATAGACTGATAGTACGACCTACAATCATTATAGATCATTATAGACTGATGGTACGACCTACAATCATTATAGATCATTATAGACTGATAGTACAACCTACAATCATTATAGACTGATAGTACAACCTACAATCATAGACTGATAGTACGACCTACAATCATTATTGACTGATAGTATGACCTACAATCATTATAGATCATTATAGACTGATGGTACGGCCTACAATCATTATAGACTGATAGTACGGCCTACAATCATTATGGATCATTATAGACTGATAGTACAACCTACAATCATTATAGACTGATAGTAGAACCTACAATCATTATAGACTGATAGTACGACCTACAATCATTATAGACTGATAGTACAACCTACAATCATCATAGACTGATAGTATGACCTACAATCATTATAGACTGATAGTACAACCTACAATCATTATAGACTGATAGTATGACCTACAATTATTATAGATCACTATAGACTGATAGTACTACCTACAATCATTATAGACTGATAGTACGACCTACAATCATTATAGATCATTATAGACTGATAGTACGACCTACAATCATTATAGACTGATAGTACGACCCACATTCATTATAGACTGATAGTACAACCTACAATCATTATAGACTGATAGTACGACCTACATTCATTATAGACTGATAGTACAACCTATAATCATTATAGATCATTATAGACTGATAGTACAACCTACAATCATTATAGATCATTATAGACTGATAGTACGACCTACAATCATTATAGATAATTATAGACTGATAGTACAACCTACAATCATTATAGATAATTATAGACTGATAGTACGACCTACAATCATTATAGATCATTATAGACTGATGGTACGACCTACAATCATTATAGATCATTATAGACTGATAGTACAACCTACAATCATTATAGACTGATAGTACAACCTACAATCATAGACTGATAGTACGACCTACAATCATTATTGACTGATAGTATGACCTACAATCATTATAGATCATTATAGACTGATGGTACGACCTACAATCATTATAGACTGATAGTACGACCTACAATCATTATGGATCATTATAGACTGATAGTACAACCTACAATCATTATAGACTGATAGTAGAACCTACAATCATTATAGACTGATAGTACAACCTACAATCATTATAGACTGATAGTACGACCTACAATCATTATAGACTGATAGTACAACCTACAATCATCATAGACTGATAGTATGACCTACAATCATTATAGACTGATAGTACAACCTACAATCATCATGGACTGATAGTATGACCTACAATCATTATAGACTGATAGTACAACCTACAATCATTATAGACTGATAGTATGACCTACAATTATTATAGATCACTATAGACTGATAGTACTACCTACAATCATTATAGACTGATAGTACGACCTACAATCATTATAGATCATTATAGACTGATAGTACGACCTACAATCATTATAGACTGATAGTACGACCCACATTCATTATATATAATTATAGACTGATAGTACAACCTACAATCATTATAGACTGATAGTACGACCTACATTCATTATAGACTGATAGTACAACCTATAATCATTATAGATCATTATAGACTGATAGTACAACCTACAATCATTATAGATCATTATAGACTGATAGTACGACCTACAATCATTATAGATAATTATAGACTGATAGTACAACCTACAATCATTATAGATAATTATAGACTGATAGTACGACCTACAATCATTATAGATCAGTATAGACTGATAGTACAACCTACAATCATTATAGATCATTATAGACTGATAGTACAACCTACAAACATTATAGACTGATAGTACGACCTACAATCATTATAGACTGATAGTACGACCTACAATCATTATAGACTGATAGTACGACCTACAATCATTATAGAATGCTACCTTTACTAAACTGTATACTTATGACTGACCAGGATCAGGCTTTAAACATAATCTTTGTCTGCCCTAGTAACGACAGGCTGAAATGGCATGATGGTTTTATTATTGATTGGAGTAAGAAAGTCGTCTGTCTTGTAACATTATACCCAACAAGATCAATATACTCCATCTGTCATGGGAGGACTTGACAGGATTGAGGTGTCTGAACTCTTAAGTAAAAGAAGGTCAACTAGCAAGGATTTTTATGAGTATTTCACTTTTTATATCAATATCAAATCATTTCTAGGTAACAATGAAGTACCCTACTGTAATAGATTTTCATTAAAAAGGGCGAAAGTATATTTTTAGGAAAAAACTGTTTCTCAAGCAAGAATTTTGCTAGGACTGTCTGGGAATTGTCTGAGTGGGGAGGAAAACTGGCTGTTATTGGCAGAGAGGTTTGAAACTCTCTTTCTTATTGGTCTATTAACCAATGATGTCACCGTGGAAAGCTGAAACTCTCTCCCATGCAAACCTGCTGATTAGAAGGCCCTGTGTAGATTTGATTTTCAACCAGCAACTACATTACATGACCAAAAGTATGTGGACACCTAATCGTCGAACATCTCATTCCAAGGTCATGGGCATTAATATGGAGTTGGTCCACCCTTTGTTGCTGTAACAGCCTCTACTCTTCTGGGACGGCTTTCCACTAGATGTTGGAACATTGTTGCGGGGACTGGCTTCCATTCAGACACAAGAGCATTAGTGAGGTCGGGCACTAATGTTGGGCGATTAGTCCTCTGGCTCGCAGTCGGCATTCCAATTCATCCCAAAGGTGTTCGATGGGGTTTAGGTCATGGCTGTGTGCAGCCCACTCTCGTTCTTCCACAGCGATCTCGATAAACCATTTCTGTATGGACCTCGCTTTGTACACAGGGGCATTGTCATGCTGAAACAGGAAAGGGCTTTCCCCTGTTGACACAAAGTTGGAAGCACAGAATCGTCTAGAATGTCATTGTATGCTGTAGCGTTAAGAACTAAGGGGCCTAGCCCGAACCATGAAAAACAGCCCCAGAACATTATTCCTCCTTCATCAAACTTTACATTTGGCACTATGCATTGGGGCAGGTAGCGTTCTCCTGGCATTCGCCAAACCCAGATTAGTCCGTCGAACTGCCAGATGGCATTGCGCATGGTGATCTTTGGCTTGTGTGTGGCTGCTCGGCCATTGAAACCCAT